>NC_132898.1:27497857-27510357 GCF_030463535.1 Salminus brasiliensis
CTCTGACTCTTAGCTAAACAAAGTTCTTTGGTTTGTAACAATAGCGGAGCTCTTTTTTAGCGCTATAGCACCAAAATTAGGTTTCAATGTTCTGAAACAAAAACATATACAGCAGGTTTTCCATCTGAGAAGAACCATTTAAACAGGCACAGGACCAGCTAAGCAGTCAAATGGTTGGGTTGTATATGGTTGTGGAGAGCTTTTGCTTTCTGGAACCTACATTTCACATTAAACCACTTTCAATGTATTTCTTTCACATCCTAACCAGTACATTCTGCTGTAATATAAAAAATATATATTCCTAGAAGAAGCCAAAAGGGTTCTCACACTTACTAAAGAAGAGGTCTTCGACACAGTTCTATCACATCTCATTAAGCCGGTGTAGGGCCCTGTCCACACGTGTCCAGATATTTAAAAAAATGTGCTCCCCAGGGTGGAGATTTTGTTGTCGTGTGGACGGGGAAAACAGAACTTCACAGAAACTGAAAACACTAACATCACAATGCATGCATGTCTCTGGCTGACTCTCAAATCATCATCCCTCTTTACTCCCTATATAATGAACTACATAGGTCATGAAACTACAACGTCTACATGTAGATAGCACTAGATTGCAGATCTTCCACATATCAATAAATGTAAATACTCTTCTATTACGAATATATGAGGATCTATTTAGATTTAGAATCCGTAATGCTGTAATCCGTCATGACTTGCATAGTGCACTACTTAGGGAGCAGAGTTTAGTGTTAGGGTTTAGCCTCTGTGTTTTCATCCTTCTTAATGGTGGCTCTTTATGAGGTACTATGCTCAAGCTCGCAGAAGCGTTTTTGTCTCTGTGCGGACAGAAATATTTCAAAAACTCGTAAAAACACGTAAAAAAAGGCCTAGGACTTCTGAAGGGTTCTGAAGGGTTGAATCCAAGATCTGCTAAAATGCAGTTCTCCAGCAGGAGGGTTGAAGAACTTGTCACAGGATGGTTCTTTGAGTGTGAAGAACCTTCTTTAAAAGTCTTTAAAAGGGAAGAACTTCAACATATTGTAAAAGTCCTATATTAGTAAGTTTATGCAAGAACCAGATAAGCTTTATTTTTGAGAGGCGTTTTAAGAAGTTCCTCCACCCTCATTTCTTTGAACAGAGTGTATTGGGCTCAGGGTTTGTTCATCATACCTTTGACCCAGTGCATGTTCTACTGCTGTAAAGCAGGGATTGGACCATTGCATTGTTCTGGTTTCACTGGGCAACAGTATCAAAACTCCAGAAAAATCGATTACATGGAGCAGTTGGCAGTCTGGCAGTCGTGGTGAACCCATCTGCTAGAGATGCAATATGCTTTCTTCTCCTTTCGAATGGACGCTAGACTCATAGGGCCATACATAACAGAGCAGAATGGATCGACTGACCATTGATCCAGAACACATTTGATGGTCTGCTGCTGTCGCTTTGTTGTGCTTTGCCGCCCTGGATCTGTAGAGCTTTGCCAGTCAAGAAGTCTCGAGAATTGAATAAGACTTCATTTAAATCCCAAAGTCTGTCTGTATGCAATTTGTTTGGCTATGGACACATTTGAGGCCACTCACTCTGGCCTGTGGTGTGTATTAATACGACTCCCCAGACCCACAGAAACCTGAGTGGAGAGGTTATACCTGGGAGACTCCCACCTGTACAGGCTTATGATGAAATACTCTAGATACTACATTAGCCACAAATGATGACATCTAGAAATCCAGAGTTGCAGAGTTCCAGAGTGGTTCCCATCCAAACAGACATAAAAAACACAGCGGAAGGACACGCCAAGCTGGCGTCTGGACAAACACACAGAGAAACTAAACAGACAAAGAGAGTATTTATCAAGATCGAGATTGGTCTGCTAATTAATTTATCATCTAGCTTATCATCTAGCTGTCATGCACAACCTATTGTGTCTATTGAATGCTATTTGGCAAATCAGTTAAAACCCAGCGTCACTCTCTGCCTGCTGACCCGGATGTTCGTTATCTTGGAGAAAACAAGGCTGGCTTTATCTCGGCCTCAACAGACAGGCCCAATCCGGGGCTTGTTTTCTTAAAGCCATTGTCTTTGGAGACAAGACACTGGTGCACTGGGACAATGGAATGGGTCACCTGTGGGACAGACTGGGTTGTGTCCTCATGGATTAGCAGTCACTGGAGAACGGCCTTAATTGTGGCAGCTGCCTTGTTGTCAGGGCAGGCCCTAATTGATGTGTTAAAGAACCCATATCCTGCAAAGCTTAAACTCTATAATCTGCACTCTATAATCTACATACAGTCTGCATATGCACCCTGATGTCACAACCATGACCATATTTATCAATCCATTCTACCTACAGTAGTGAATCTCGGTAACAATGGTTAAGGGGTGGGATCTACACATTAGGCAGCAATTGAACAGTCAGTTATTAAAGGTGATGTGTTGGAAGCAGGACAAATGGTCAAGCATTGGAACCTCAGACACTTTGACAAGAGCCAAATTATGATGGCTAGACGACTGGGTCAGAACACCTCCAAAACATTAGGCAGGTGTTGTGGGTTCTTCCAGGTATTTAGAGGTCAGTATCTACTAAAAGTGGTGAGGAATTGATGTATTTAACCCTGGCTGACCCTAGATTTTGGGAATCTAGGACAAGAACATACTAGATTACCAACGATGGGTGAGGGAGAAGGCTTGCACTCTCTGTATTTCAATCTCATCATCCCAAAATGCCAGCACTTTTCCAGCGGACATGTTTTTGTGGCAGGTAGAGTTACAGTAAAAATGCCCAGAGGTTATAAAGCTGTCGAAAATGGAGCTTCCTCGGCCCAGTGATGTTGCTATTCTTGGCTCAGGGGTGTTTCTAGACTACTTGTTGTACTGGGGCACACACAAAGTATAAGATCCTTGAGGAACGTTTGGAGGTTCTTCAGTTAGAAACAGTGAAGGAACCACTCGCGGTGCTATGAGGAACCTTCGAGGAACCATTTTCATCAAAAAACGGTTCCTCAAAGAATATTAAGAGGCTCCTCCACATATTCAAAATTGAAGAACCTCCAAAAGTTCCTCAAGGATCTTATACGTTTGACAGTGTGGTGCTATAGCTAAAACTCATAGTTATATTGGCTCTAGCATGATGCTGTTACTAGCTAGAATCAATGGATGGCTTTGCTAGTTTAATGAAGCCTTTGCTTCAGTGGTCTAATGTGTATGTTTGGGTGGTTATATGATTATAAGGGGTGATAACCACAACATAAAGCTATGAGCTATTGCAAAAAGACCTAATGGTCAGAAATTCTGTCTCAGAAATAAACGTTCCTAAACGGTTCCTGTCTTGGATGTACAGTTTTTGGGTGAACATCTACTTGGTTTAGAACCGAACCATTAGATGGAGAGTTTTATGGTTCTTAGGCACTCAGTGAATCGACTCTATGTTGCTCAGGTTCCATCAGTCTCCCTCAGCCACCCGCTGTGTTCTCCGCTTCCTTCTCAGTTGTCCTCCCGGTGCCTCAGAACATGAGATCAAAGAACTCAAGGTGTTAGCGCTACAGGTGATGATGCAAGAGCAGTGCTCCTGCCCCTTTCTTCTGCTTTGTGTTTCTTTCAGCTAGCTAGTAATGCTAATTGGAACATCTGTTTACCGAAGCTAAATAAACGCTGGAGGCATCTGACTGTTTCACAATTGTCTCCTCATGAGTGCAAATGGGTCTCCCGAGTGTGAGTGAGACGACAGGGTTCTCTTTTTGTCTAGATGCTTGTGTGGCGTGGAAGGAGGACGAGTGATCCCTCTTCATTTCTGCAGTCAGAAAGTTTACTGACGAAAATCAAACCCTGCTGACTGGCACAGACTGAAAATGAACATATGCTAAACAGCCTGGTTGTCTGCAGCGCTTCAAAGACGAGGGTTTGTGAAGCTGATTATGAAAAGAACAGGCTGGGCTGTAATTGGGGTCTGAAGGATGAAAGGAAAAACAACGACACAATGGCTTTTATCAATAAACTGCAGTCCGTCTGTCCGTGCTCTCAGGGTCAACGCAGGTGAAGAGGTCAAACCGGCTAACATCTGTGGGCTGATTCTGCAAACAGACACACATAGACGCACACACGCACAGTCTCACAAGTTTCTCTGGAGGGGAGAAAAGTGCAGAGCAGTTTCAGAGCCGTGATTTAGCTTAAAGTGCACTCAGTTCAGTCTTTCTCTGCTTTATTCCAAAGAAAAGTAACCTGTTTCCTTTTCTTTTCTCTTCTTTTTCTCTCATTTTCCTTCCTTTCTTCCTCTCTGTTCGCTCCACCGTCTCTTTTTCTTTTCTCCTCTCTTCTTTTCTCCTCTCTTCTTTTCTCCTCTCCTATCTTCTCCTTTCCTCTCTTTTTTTCGCCTCTCCTCTCTTCTTTTCTCTTCTCTTCTCCTCTCTTCTTTTCTCTTCTTTTCTCCTCTCTTCTTTTCTTTTCTCTTCTTTTCTCCTCTCTTCTTTTCTTTTCTCTTCTCCTCTCATCTCCTCTCTTCTTTTCTCCTCTCCTCTCTTCTTTTCTCCTCTCCTCTTTTCTCCTCTCCTCTCTTCTTTTCTTCTCTCCTCTCTTCTTTTCTCCTCTCTTCTTTTCTCCTCAACGCTCTTCTTTTCTCCTCTCTTCTTTTCTTTTCTCTTCTCCTCTCATCTTCTCTCCTCTCTTTTCTTTTCTTTTCTATACATTTTTTTGTCTTCCTTTATCCCTTCTCCTTTTTCCTCTTGCCTCTTTTTCTCTTTTAATCTTTTCTCCTTTTTTAAATTAAAATTCTCTTTTCATTTCTTTTCATCTCTTTTCTTTTCTTCTTTTCTCATGTCTTGTCTTCTGTTATTTTCTCTTCTCTTCTTTTTTTCTTTTCTTTTCTTTTCATCTTTTCTATTGTCTCCTCTCCTATTCTCTCTTATTTTTCTCTTCTCTCCTTTCCTCTGCTCTGCTCTCCTCTCCTCTCTTCTTCTATTCTCCTCTTATTTTTTCTTATTTTCTCACCTTTATTCTTTTCTCTAATCTCCATTTTTCCTTTTTATTAATTCTCTTATCTTAAGAGAAAATCTTAAATCTTTGTCATTCATTGGCCAATAATCTTTCACTCTTCTCTATCATCTGTGTATGTCTTTGTATCTGTGTGTGTGTTTGTGTGTGTGTGTGTGTGTGTGTTTGTGTGTGTGTGTGTTTGTGTGTTTCTAAACAGTCACCCACAGTTTATCAGCCAGTGAGCTCAGACTCATTATAAAGCAGTGCTGTGTTGGTTTGGACAGGTTGAGCTCGTCCATCAGAAAAGTCCACAGCAGATGCTGCTCTGATGCGTTTAATCCTAACTTGAAGAACGATCACTCAGAACAAATGCGGCAGCTTAGAGGGAGGATCCAGTCTGGCCTGGAAACAGTTTTCACGTTTTTTTCGGCTGCCATTCAGTGGCTGGCTGCTTTATGGAATCTGATACTCATTTGAGTGTGAAATCTCATGTACCATCATATAATAGCTTCTTCATTATTACTTCTATAAAATTACCATTTCCACCATCATGACCATTCTGGTCGACAAGCTTGACCATACTGGTTGACCAGCAAGAGGGGCGCTGCAACAGATTTTGGCCCCCATGAAAAGATGTTCAGTCACAGGCTATTGTCACAGGCTATTGTAAGCATCCTAAGCCCCCCCTTCCCATACAGCGTCCCTGATGACCAACATGACCAAGTTCGTTTACCAGCATGACTACGCTGGTCGACTAGCTTGACCACACTGGTCAACATGACCAGCTACACCAAACTATTCAATCAGCATGACCAGCAAGACCAAGTTTGTCCATCAGTTTGACCAGCTTTTTCCAAACTGGTCAACCAGCATGACCAGCATAACCAAGCTGGTCCACCAGTATGACCAGCATAACCAAGCTGGTCCACCAGTATGACCAACATGACCAAGCTGGTTGACCAGTTTTACAGGTTTACCAAACTATTCAACCAGCATGACCAACAAAACCAAGCTGGTCCACCAGTATTACCAGCTTTACCAAACTAGTCAACCAGCATGACCAGCTTGACCACCCATTTGGTCTAGTCAGTCATGCTGATAGACCTGCTAGTCCATCAAACTTAAAAACATAAACTATGCCATTTAACCATCTTAACCTGCAAGCTTACCAGCATAGGGTATGTTTTCACCTGGACGACTGGCTCTTCGACCACCCTGACCAATCACTGTAGAAAACATGGCCATGGTTCCAGTCCTTTCCGTTCTACAAAAATGAAGCCGAAACTCTCCGCCAATTTGTCAAATTTGCAACCAGTGTCTGAGCAGTAGAGACCACAAGCAGAGCCAGACTCACCAGCTCACAAGCAGAGCAGATTTCTTTTCTCAGTATTACAGAGGTGGGCCAATGCAGTGTTAGGAGTCTTGCCCAAGGACGCTTACTGGTGTTGTGCAGCATAGTCACCTAGTCCAGGAATCACACCCCAGTCTTCCACATGGTTTGTTCTACAACACCGGCAGGGTGTGTTCTTAACCACTGCGCCACACCAATCACAGCTTAGGCCATCAGAAACCAGCTAGAATCCAGCTGGTTTTAAGATGAATTTGTCAGCAGTGTACAGATTATCAGATTGGCTACAGTAGATGCTAGATATTTGTTAGCTGGATTAGCTGAATAGCTAAGTGCCAGGCTAAACAGGGAACGCTTTAGCCACCTAGCACCACTTCTCTGACTGATACATTTGGGAAAAGAGGGAAAATTGGCCAAAGTCTTCCTTTTATCTCTGATGTGACGGGGTTGTTTCCTGGCCTGCTTGACTGCTGTTGTGTTTACTAGCGTCTGGACTGGTCTCTGCTCTTTGTGCTACAGTGCGTTCACACTCTGCATTATTCACCGTGACAAGGTCCACATATACGTAGTGTCTCATAGCACTGTCACTTACAAACACCCTACCTCTCTTTTTTTCTTACTGTCACACACACACACACTCTCTCTCTCTCTCTCTCTCTCTCTCTTTGGCACACACACACACACACACATACACACACCTACGCACACAGTGGAAGGAGACTCTAATTAGTATAATCACTGCAACAATCTTTCTTTCGCCTCTCTCTCTCTCTTTCTTTTTTACTCTCTCTCTCTTTCTCTCTCTCTCTCTCTCACACACACACACACACACCATGGAAGTAGAGTCTGATTAGTACAATTAGTGCAATTGCTGCCATGGTCTCTGTTCTTGCTTAACGTATTTGTTTATTGAAATGCCATATTCAGTTACTCAGGCCTGGCCCTGCGGCGGCACCATCGTCGCCCCGCACACTTTGATGTGTTCCTTCTAACACACCTGATTTAACTCCACAGCTTATTATAGAGCCCTTCATGAGCCAAATCTAGTGTCTTAGACTGAAGTGGGAAGCCTGACCTTTAACATTATCACCCACTATAATCTTTTACACTTTTTCTACACTTCAGATGCCTCTGTACGATGAACGTTTGGCTGTTTCTTGAATTGGATCACCACCGATCAAGTGACTGATTACAGAGGGACCTCTACTTAACTTAATCCAAAAAAAAAAACAACTAGAAAATGGGCTTCAGCTGAAATTGCTTCAGTATTATGTAAGATGTTTAGTCTGTAGCTCCTCCCCCTGAATTAGTTTACTATTTATTTCCATCTGCAGGCTAGGAATAACCACATCACATGACTGGGAAGCTTTTGGCAGCGAAGTGCTGAGATTTTTCCCTTGCTGGGATTTGAACATAGGATCTTCTTACGCTTCTTGCGCTTACGCAGTTAGACTGTAGGGCCGGTCTAGAGCTGTGAAACCACACTATATAAAAACACTCAGTTCTGAGGAAATGTACCATTCTGTTCTGTTTTGTACACAGAAAGACACCTGGTTTCACAGCTCTAGGGTGGTGCGACACCAGATCCTAAGTTCAAACCCATCAACCCATCAGTTTATCAATCTTGGATTAACAGAGTGCATTATTAACCCTTTTGCAAGTAAGTTCCTGGCAACTTTTAATGGGACGCCCAAGCTGAGTTCCTTTTCTGTGACTTCTACACCATTTTTGGGATGCGCTGTATGTTGTGGGAAGACTAGTTAGTAGGCAGATTTAAAGAATCAGCCGAATGGAAGCTGATTGCTGCGTCACTTTCGAGGCTTCCTATGGATGGGAGCGTACTTTAATATCCTGTCATGTTGGATCATTGAATTCTAGAGAAATCTGATGAAAATTCTTGTATTTTTAAATATCGCAATATACAGTATACCACAGAGGAAACAGTATTGCAATGTCAGTTTTTTCAATATTGTGCAGTCCTATGCTGGTTAATGGCGTGTGTAAACAGGCCCTATATATACTGTTGAACAACCTGATGCAAAATAGGAGTTTGGAGGAACTTTTGATGAAGCTATGTTGAGCCAACTCATTTTTTTCAGTGTAAACAGTCATGGAAGGGCATGGTATTGGTCTTGAAGAGTAGGGTTAAGTGGCTTAGTGGCTAAAAGCAGATCAAATGTCTGTTGCATGTTTATAGAACAGAGCATTCTTGCATTACTTGGAGACATCATTAGACTTATTCTCTGCCTGGCTGGCAGGTTGCCTCTCGTAAACATGTCAGGCCTCCTTTGGGAAGGGAAAGCGCACTGGGAATGTGGGAATTAATGTGAGAACTGAGACAGTGCAGCGCCTCACAACACATTAGTGATGCACTGGTACGCCACCAGTTACTTGTAATATGATCCTACTACAAGTATTACTACCTCTGTCACTACAGACCCTACAGAGACAATACACTACACTGTAAAAACAATGTCTAATAATCAGCCATAAGATTAAAACCACCTGCCTAATACTGTATAAGTATCCCTGGTGCCACCAAAACAGCTCTGGCACATCCAGTCAAGATCTGCAGTATCTTTAACCAAGATGTTAGCACTAGATCTTTCATGACCTGTAGGTTGTGAGGTGGGGACTCACATGTGGGGCACATTAATGAGCCTTAGGCACCATTGACTTTGTTGCCTGTTCACCAGTTGTCCCTGCTTGGAGCACTTTTGGTAGGTACAGACCACTGCATGCTAGAAACACCCCCAAAAAACTGCCTGATGTTTTGGAGATTTGTTTTTTGGTGTGCTATTAAAACATTTTTTCTAAGGCAGTTTACCCAGGAATTTGCTTTTTGCTCTCTCTGGGACTGATCTTGTATTTTCCTTGTGGATGCATATGGATTGCACAGCTTTTACTACTCCCAGTGCACAGTCCTTACTTTCAGAATGCTGCACCCATCATCTTTTTGCTTTACCTTTGTGACCCTGCATCTTTTTACATAGACATTCTTTGAAAATTAAGAAGGTCTTTAATGTACATCCAGTTAACATGTCCATATGGGGCCTGTATGGTTAGCCCACCTGGAAACCAGAAGTTTTTTTCCACATATGGATGCCCACCAGGTTCTGGGCCTCATCTGGCTTGTAGGCCTTAAACAGTCCTTATGTTTGAAGTCAGTTTGGAGCGTTTTATATTGGTCCATGAAATATATTTTATATTGGTCCATGAAATTTGGCAACAGTGTAGATAAACAACTGTCAGATTTACATTATGTCAAAAATCCTTTCCTGAAAATGTATTTGAATGGCAAAGCCAATTTGATTTGATTACCTTTTTCCCACAATATTAATTGACAAGCACCTTCAGAGAGAATGAGGGAGAGCAAGAAAGAGAGAGAAAAAGAGTAATGCTGATCTCAGATCAGTGGGGTTCACCGTTTATCTCAGTGAGTTAGGAACAATCTGTACTGGGTGGTGAACACCATGACACATCAGTTCACTGTGACCCATGCTGGAGTGTGTGATGTGTGTCAGAGAGCAACAATGAATCCAGGTGGAAGGACCAAATTACAGCACATATTCCAGTGAGAGATCCATTTCAGTTCAATTGAATTGAATTGAAGTGAATTGAATTCAGTTTTATTCTCATTATAATATTACAGGGTTTTACACTACAGCAGAACACTCATTTAAGGCTTGTTTATACTTCCTTTACAATACGGCCTTTTCAAATGATGCAACCGCTGCTGTCCACATACTTCTATGCGTCCTTTACGCTGGCATGGATGTTAAGCAATACATCCACTAGAGGGCAGCTCAGAGCTAAAAGCTTCTGACAACAACAAACATGGCGACGGTGGAGGAGGTTGGCTCGGCACCCGCCGGCACCCGAGCTCAGGGCTATTAATGACTGGGTTGTGGGTTCGATACCTGGGCTCGGCAAGCTGCCACTGTTGGGCCCTTGAGCAAGGCCCTTCACCCTCTCTGCTCCCCGGGCTCTGAAGTTGGCTGCCCACCGCTCTGGGTGTGTGTTCTCACTGCCCCCAGTTCACTGGTAAAATGCAGAGGACACATTTCATTGTGCACATTTCGTTGTGTCCGGTGGTTGTGTTTCACTTGAACTGTTGGCTCTATTGGCCAATATTAGTCATGCTGGTCAACCAGCTTGATGATTCTGTTCAAGCTGGTTAACCAGCTTAGTTTTGTCGACAATGCTGGTCAATGCTGTTCAACCAGCGCAGTCATGATGGTCAACCAGCATGGTCAAGTCTGGTCATACTGGCGCTCTAGCTTGGTCAGGTAGATCATGCTTGTAGACCAGCTAAACCATCAAACACCCATCTTAACCAATTTGAGCAGCTTGAGCTGTTCATGAGCTAAAAGTAACTGAAAGTAACTGCATGAGTTGCTTCAAAAGTAAACAGCTTATTTATGATCTCAAAAACCTTCACTTCACTTCACTACATTAGTAGCCATGAATGTTGTATTCACTTCAGGTGATTTTGGTAAATGGCTTCCTGTCTCGGCTCAAACCCTGGAGGCCAAAGGTCCTGCAAACTTTATGAGAAGTGTGCGGGTGAGCTCTTGTTGTGCACTGTTTGTGGGTTGTGTGTAATTTGGGAAATAGAGCAGAGAAAACACTAAACAATGAACAACAGTCAGGGTCCAGGACTGGGATTAGGAGCTGCTGCAGAATAACCTTCTGTTTACCCATTTTTGTTGGCTCTCTGACTAGGGTGACCATATCTTGATTTCCAAAATAGAGGATATTGAGGACACACAGGCGTCTGTCGTGCTTGGGACGTTGTGGTTGGGGGGCGTCAAGTAGGCCTACATTGTGGGACCGTGGCAGTGTGTATGTATGAGGGTAGGAGGGAGTTAAATATCTCAATATTAAGTTAAATATCTAAAATCATGCATGACCAATAATGAACATTAATATATACCAAATATATTTACCAAAACTAGCATTAAAAAATAGCACAAATAGCATTAATAACTTGTATTACTGTAATCACCACCTTTCAGTTCAACCTATGCGTCTTCAAGTAGATTTCAGTTTTACCACCCTGTTACATAAAATTTGTTTTATTTTATGCCAATGTAAAAAAAAAAAGAAAACCACTTGCATTTAGACATTTTAGGAGATGGTCAATCGTCCATGGAGGACAGCAGTTTGACCAATGGTTGCTGTAGATGCAGGTACATGTAGACCAACAGTTGCAGTGAGAAGGCGGGGTTTGAACAAACACATGTTTAGGCTGTAATAATCCACACCAACGTAAAATCAATGGGAGATCCCAGAAATGTTAAAAAGAAAGAGAAGGACACGTCAGGGAAAAGGATGACGTATAGTCACTCTTCCTTTGCCAGAAAATGGAATCAGACTCGGTATTGCGCTTTCTGCCTGTTCTTACGTGATCCCACCAACATATCAGCAAAACGTAGCTTCCATACTTGTTGCTCTCTGTGATTGGTCCACAGTGACTCAGTATAATCCACCTGTAAATCCAGTCAGACGTTGAAGTAGGCCTATGTGAACAGATTACTCAGTGGTAGCCAGCCCTGTTTAACCTGTTTTGCTTAGAGACACTTAGCAACTATAACCACAGCAACGACACACACACAAACTCAGGAAGTGTGTAAGCAGTATATGCGAATGAATGGGAGAGGCAGGTTTCTGTAAATCCAGTATGATCATGTAGAGTTTCACCATTTACAATGACCAGACCTGTTTACATTTACAGCATTTATCCAGAGCCTTATCCAGAGCATCTTAGCAGTGTAGCGTTTAGAGTCTTGTCCAAGGACATCATAGGGTTCATTTTCTTGAATCTTTTCAGCCCAGGCTCAGGTGTAATCTGGGTGTGGGAAACCAGACATTATTGGCATTGTGGTTTAGCATAGTATGCTTGTCCATGTGAAGAGCTGAACAGCATTCTGCCACTTGGAATGTAGTGGTGTTACTCACTACGCTGTACAACCCAGAGCCACAATGCTAGGTAAAAGTCCTTAGGGTTGGGGGCTCTCAAGTGGTGTAGTGGTCAAAGCGTTGACTCAGTCATCGACCCCCCTTCAGAGATTAAAATTGTAGGTAGGATGGCCCTCCCTCTCCCCCCATCGTAAAGCACAATGGTAGCCAGCATAATGATGTAAGCCAGTGCAATAGAACTGGCTTAATGTCATTCAGCTGTCCA
>NC_132898.1:28437066-28714566 GCF_030463535.1 Salminus brasiliensis
GCCTATGGATTGGTTCTTACTTTGGGTTTTATCTCCAGCACAAGCTGATTTGAAGCTGGTCTTTCAAGGTCAAGGTGGTTGAAAAGCTGGTCATCCATCCAAAAACATACCCTATACTGGTAAGCCAGCTGGTTAATCAGCTCTTGACAAGTACAGTGCATTTTGCATTTGGTTTGGGTCATGCTGGTCGTCTAGCTTGTTGATGCTGGTCATGCTGGTCCACCAGCTTGGTCTTGTTGGCCATGCTGGTCATACTCAGGGGTACTGGCAGGGATTTTGGACCCCATGAAAAGACATTATGCTGAGCCCCACAACTTTATCAATTCTAACATATTCAGTTAAAACATTTTTAGTGAACCAGGCCCTGCAGGCCCTCCAGGCCTATGGATTGGTTCTTACTTTGGGTTTAATCACCAGCACAAGCTGATTTAAAGATGAAGATGAAGATTCTCATTCAGTCTGAATAACCAGGGCTGATTTTAGATCATTGGATACTTCATTGGATCAGTGGATGATTTCAGACCTTCTGTAAAAGGCCCCTATTTAAGCTCATATAAGAGGGTTAACAGTTCTGTATCTTCTATAATGGTTCTCAAAGCTTCACATATCATACGTCCTCTCACTCACTGGTGAAATCATCCGGGAATGTTCAGATGAAACACTCTGTCCTGCATTGTTCCAGCTGTTCAGCCTGAGAGGCGTGCGGACGTACATTGGCAGAAAGGTCTCAGCTCTCACCGTTTGCTGAAGTTTACCTCGGACTAAGAAACACTATTCATCACATGCTTTTCATGCTGTCCGGCCTTTTGGCTCACAGAGATATCCTTTCAGCTTTGATGTGAAGGTCACTTTCTCATTTTATCTGCCAGTTCCCCTCTTCTTTTTTTACCTTTCTTTTTTTTTGTGTTTTTTTTTTCTTTGGACTTTTGCAGCCCAGCCCTGTGTCGTACCTCTGCGTCCAGAGCGGCTTAGTGCTCTGAAAGAACGGCCCTGTAAAAAAAAAGCTCAGAAATTGTTCCAGACCCAGATGCAGTCTACCTTGTATCCTGTTAACGATGGGTTAAAACCCTCACAGACAGGTCAGCTATGCCGAAAACACACAGAAACTGTTCTTGACCAGTGTTTGACCAGGAATATCTCTCTGGAAGCATCTGGTAGCTATTCAAGCAAGCCCAGGTTTGATCTCCTGCAATCCAGATTATATGTTGATTAAATATAGATCTAGTCCTGACCTTGAAGACAGGGCGAGGGCACTCCAGCCTCACTGTCCTTTCCTTCCTTCCTTCTTTCCTTCCTTCCTTCCCCCTCCTATCCTTCTCCCTCTCTCTCTCTCTCTCTCTCTCTCTCTCTCTCACCTCAGCTGTCCATTTGGGGGAGCCGGCGAGCCACGGTTCAGTCTGCAGAGCTCGCAGAAAGGGACGGGCCAAAAAAGGCTGCTTTTGTTTCAGCTCCCTGCCCGAGCCGGTTATTGAAAACAGCGGAATTAAGATGCAGGGTGTGCTCTCAAAACTCAACAGTCAGTCTGCAACTGCCGGCCACAACCGCTGTTCTTGGAACACGAGAGAGAGAGAGAGAGAGAGAGAGAGAGAAAATAAGACAAAAAGAAGCAAAAACAACAGTAGATTAAGACGACAGTGAACAGACACAGTGCTCCCACTTTATGAGGTACACCTAGCTTCTACTTCCACTCCCTGGCCTTTTTATCAGGTACCAAATACTTGCACTCTGTAGACTTACGGTTGATGACTGTAGTCCGTCTGTTGCTACACAGCTGCTACATCAGCCTCCATCTACCCTAGCACCATAATGGGCCAATGTAATATCAGCCACAAGGTGATTAGTGATCCCAGTGTTAGTGAGCTTGTTTTTCTTCATCCACAGATCTCAACCCATAGGTACAGTACGCCTGAAAGCACTGTACACACTTTGCAGCTCCAACCATGGCCATGTGAATGGTCATTCACATTTCAGTCGACTTTTTCATCAGCTTCATCAACAGCCGTTGTGTTACTGCCAGCTTTACAGCTTCACAGTATATCTAACTGCAGTAAAGTGACACTCAGTTCATGGTGGGGTTGATAGCACGGTGGTTCTGTAGGTAACTGTAGGCTGAAACACTTCCTACTAGCTGTCAGTGGATTCCTGCTTATTACACACAAGGGTGTATTACTCAGTAACTACAGGGACTTCTGTACAAACTGGTGGGGCTGTTCTTTGGGATAGATGATCCGTTATCGTTCTCAAGCCATGTTGCAAACGTAACTCGGTCATGCAGATTTCTCCTATAGAAAATCCGGAGAATTCAACCCTTCCTCTCTAGAGAGTCATCCAGGTGCTCTGGGTTCAGTCTCTCGTCACTTCAAGACTTGACTACTGCAGCTCTCTTCTGGCTGGTCTCCCTCTGCGCACCATCAGGCCCCAGCAACTTATCCAGAATGCAGCAGCACGGGTCGTCTTCAACGTTCCTAAATTCAGCCATGTTCATCTCCTCTGCTGCGTTCTCTCTTCACTGGCTTCCTGTAGCTGCCCAGGTCATCAGATTCAAAACCCTGGCATACAAAGCCAAGACTGGACCAGCCCCTCCATACTTGATGGCAGTGGTCAAAAGCTGATCCGCACCAAGAGCCCTTCCAGCTTCAAGTACGGCTCGGCTCGACCCGCCATCCCTCAAAATCCACAGAAGACGAGCGTCCAGGCTTTTTTCTGTCCTGCACCGAAGTGGTGGAACGAGCTTCCCCTGGGTGTCCGAACAGCAGAGTCCAACGCTCACTGTCTTCAAACCCAGACTAAAGACCCTCCTCTTCTGAGAGGACTTGGGCGAATAGTAGAGTACTATGGTCTCCTTACTGACTTGTGTTTAGTAGAGTCTAAACTTAGAGATGTCTTTGAATTTTTAGCCTTTTCAAACTAGCTGAGGTTATTCTTGGGTAAATAGCAAAGCACTTTTGTAAGTCGCCTTAAATGTAAATGTAAATGTAAATGCAACATCATAGGCTGTTCTAGGGGTTAAGAGATAAAGGTAAAGATAAAGAGGTAAAATAATTAATAATAAAAAAATCTTTTTAGAATCATTTGTAAAATGTAATTAATAGAAATGCAAATTTCTTGTAAGAAAAAAACTGTATTTAGAAACAGTAAAAAAAAAGTACTGTAATTCGATAATACAGTATGAGTACCACGAGTCAATAGACAATTACTGGAGAAATTGCTACCAGTAAATTTCTGTAATTAAAAAAAAAAAATCTTTGTGCTTTTCTATTATTATTTTTTAATATTTTTATTTTAACATGTTTTCCTAACCCTGAAGATCCTCCCAATGTATTTTACATTGTATTGTTATTCCAGTCATGATGGTGTTTTGTGTTTCAGTTGGATGGTTCATCTCATAGTGTGGCGTTAAAACACACTGTTTCCAGTCTTAAAGGTCAGTATAAGAGCTGGTAACTGTTAGTGCTTTGTCTTAAAGTCATGCATGTTCATTAAATGCTGTTCCAGTTAACAGCATGGTCAAACTGCTGGCTTTCAAAAGCTGCTTAAAGCTGAAATCCATCAGTATTTCATATTTCTCTGTAGCTTTTGTGAGCAGTAAGCTTGGTGTAAATAAGGCCACTGGTAACTACTGCCAGTGTTTTGCTGTAATTAAGGGAAATACAGTAACGACTGTGATTCAGACCCACAGTCTGTAAATAGGTATTACAGTAGTGCCCCTGTAAAGCAACAATAAATATCTGCTACCTCTGCTGCCAGTTGTTCACTGCAAAATGTCCAGGACTTAGCTCACTGTGTCCCCTTAAGCCAGGTTACAATCAAGCATGCTGGTGCTGTTAGCTTAGCTAACCTTAGCTAACCTTCCAAATATAAACAGGAAAAACTACTTAAGTGTTTTTGGGAAGAAACCGGAGTACCTGGAGAACACACCAAACCCTTTACGGACAGTGACCGGGGCAGTTGAGATCGGGGCAGTGGCGGATTTATGTGCCGGCTACTTGGTGGTGGCTCAGCGGTTAGAGCTCCAGGCTATTGATCACAGGGTTGTGGGTTCGATACCCAGTTGCTACTGTTGGGCCCTTCACTCTCTCTGCTCTTTGGCCACTGCAGCAATGGCAGCCCACCGCTCCAGGCATATGTGTGCTTGCAGGAGGAGGTAATGTAGTGATTACCATTGTGGCTAACTCTGTTACCGTAAATGGTAAGGTCACAGGAAGGTGGTAAGACAGTCTCTGGACTGATTGTGTGTGCAGTTCCTTTGTGTTATTAGTTGATTTAGAGTCAGTGCGTAAGAAACAGCTGTGTTCAAATACAGCTAATGTTAGCATTTACTTTGTTTAGGGTCTTCAGAGCTGAGTCGCTCTTCTAGTGGTCAGTGCAGCCACAGAGACAGCGCGATTGGATATGAATTCATGTGTCCAAATGGACCAATATTGAATATGACATTAAGTTTTACACACAAAACTTGTTGCAGAGGCACATATGCTCATTTCACTTGTGAAAGAATGATCAGAAGCATAGGATTACCATGGCTTAAAAATGTACCTGAATTTTGGTTGAATTTGATACAATGTTTATTATATATTTTTATTTTTTTTATATATTACACACACACACACACACACACACACACATATATATATATATATATATATATATATATATATATATATATATATATATATATATATATATATATAATTTTTGTTTTTTGTATTGTTTACATTTTTTATTTTACTTTACATCAAATTACTGTCTTTATTATTCTGGATTAATAAGGATGTTTGGTCTAGAAAAGTATTATTCAACCTATACATGTTCTAATCTGCTTGCTCCAGTCAAGGTCGCAGGGGGTCTCATGGCCTACCTGGAATCATTGAGCATAAGGCAGGAATACCTCCTGGACGGGGTGCCAATGCGTTGCACTCACTGCTAGGAGTAATTTAGCATCGTCAATACACATGTTTTTGGGGAGTGTGAGGAACCCACACATAAAATTGCTCATTTCACTTTCAATCAGACGCATATTATTATCATGGCTTAGAAAATTGCATGAATTTTGTGTGGATGACCTTTAACCCTGGAATTCCAGAGGCTGTTTAAGGGGTTAATCAGTCAAATTCCAATACATGCCAGCTAATGGAAAACCTTCACTGTTCACTAAACATTCACTAAACATCTATCCAATTAGTTTTGAATCTACCTGCTGATATCGATATGATTCTGGTTTAATCATGCATCATTTATTTTCACAGATAAGTGTTTTACAGTGCTGGTGTGCCTCAAAATCTGGCACCTCTGTACAGAGTAGGCAGAAATATCAGGTGTATTTTCTATATTCGGATTGTGGCCTTCCAGTCCCGAGGTGCTTACTGAAAGGAACCGTTCATAAAGTGTATCAAATTCCCTGCCTTCGCTATCGCACACAGACAGACACACATGCACAAATGCACCCACCTGACAGCCACACGTGCGAACGTGCGCCTACAGTGTGTTGCTAAGTTGTTTCTGAGTAGAGTGTCTCTCAACATTATGTGCGGCGAGGAGACAACAGTGTGTGGATGACAGCATCTTTAGAAGGTTTCAAAGAGTGTTTACCAGCCAGAGGCAGTTTTTGATTGCTGACTGCAGCGAGCAGATACACTCGCCTGAAAACTCCCGGAAAAAAGAGAAAATGCTGTTGCTGCTGCACCGAAACAGCGTGAGGAAGTTTCTCGACAAAATGGTGCGTTAGATATTTATATCGCGCCCGAGCCCCAGAAGCCCACCGTATGAAAGGACGGGACGACTCCACGTTGCAGGGAATGGCTGGCGGTTTGGAAGGGAACTGGGGGAGAGGGGGTGGTGGTGGTGGGGTTTAGAGACAACTGAGAAGACTGAGGAGAGAACAAGAAAACATGGGGACTAACGAGTGAGGAACACACTCGCAGTAAGACGCACAGTTTGAAAAGCTTGCAGTCGCGCAACTTTGATAGGCTCTGAATTTGATTCTTCACAAATGCAAATGAGCGAAAACACGCCGTTACGTCTGGTCAAATTTAACCCATGGAACTTGCAGTTCTCTCTCCCGGCTTGGTAGCATTGTGTGTGGTCGTTGGAGACTGAGCTAGTGGGTAGGAATGGGCAATAATTAAATTAAGGGGAGTTTGGGGTATAAAAGAAAGAAATTTGCACTAATTGCCCATTTAATTGCCTGTAAACCACATTTAAAGGGCCCATAACCTATTGTTTTTCTCCCCAAGGTTCACTTATAGTGTTTATACGTGTTTATATATCAAAAATAGGCCTAATTACATATTTTATCAGACAAATTTCCAATCTCTTGTTATCCCTTACACTTCAACAGGTCGTGTAAAAGCCCAGTCAGGCTATTCATTTCAATAAGATTTGCTGCGACAGGCGAATTTTGCGTACGCGACTTCCGAAGGAGTAAATTTCACCTCTAAACTTTAAGTTTGACATGTGAATGCACTTCCCTGACCCCGATTAGCTCTGCTGCTCTAGCTGTGTGACCTATGACCATGCTCTTTACCATCTTCCTCTGTTTGAGCCAACATGGAGGAAGTGCTGATTGTTGTGGTTACATAACAGGAGCTCTTATCAGTTTTCTTGTCAGTACACATGGAACACAGTCAGTCGGGAGGTGGGATTAGAAGGTAATTAACTTTTCTTCTGGGCATTTTTAGTAGTTTTGATTTCAGGTAGGCCCTGGGACCCGGAATTGAGCGTAAGGCAGGAAGACCTCCTGGACAGGGTGCCAATCTGTTGCAGCTCACTCACACTTACAGCTAGGGGCAATTTACCAGCCAATTCACTTAAGTGTTTTGGGAAGTGGGAGGAAACCGGAGTACCCAGAGAACACAGAGAAACCCCTTTGGGACTGTGACCGGAGAGAGGATTGAACTCCAGACCGATGGAGCTGCACTACTTTCTGCACCGACATGCCTACAGTGCTAAATTAATACATTTATATAAATAAAATAAAATAATAATACTGTATACTGAATACTGTAAGTGTGATTCCCTGTATAACCCCCTATACCTGTTAATTACATTTGAACAGTACAGCAAAAGGAAATCTCTGAGGGCTAAACCAGCTGCCTGCGCAAATTCTATGGGATGTAAATCTCACAGACAGTCCTGACAGTCCATCTCTTACGGTAAACAACCACCAGCCCGCATAGCCCATGAGGGCCTTGTTGAAGTTGAGCGACCTTGCTCAAGGACGTAGCAAAGACACCGGACACCGCGTGGTCTTTTCCCTGGCAGAGATTTACAGTCTTCCGATGCCTTCAGTGCAATCTAAATGAGCTCTCTCTTTCTCTCGCGCGCTCTCCCACTACGCCCCTACTTCAAAGTGAGACTACTGCTGTCTCCTATACAATTATTGCAGTTTGTGCCTTCGCTGCTTTCTCCCCCATTGCTTCCTGCGTCCTCCTTGTTCCGTCTGCTGTTTGTTTCCAAGATTAAAGTAGCTCTTCCTTTCCTTGTTCTTGGACCGTTCCACGGCCACTGCCAGCCTAGCTATCTATTAAAGCGAACAGGAGCGGTGTAATGGATCTTGCGCGTACGGGACAAGATTGCGGCGGGAAAATGATGCAACGTGCCATTACCGAAACGAGCCGCGGCTTCAAACCTAATTAAAATTTGCCAAAGATTAAGGAGGGGGTGGATTGATAGAGAAAGCATAAATGATACTAGTAATTATGTGTGTTTTGTTTTCCTCCTTTTTTCCCCCCCTTTCGTTTAGACCCCCCGAAATCTAGGATAAAAAACTAAGGCGTGTTTACACTGGGGACCCTCAATTCTGACTCTCTGTTCCATTATTAATGTCTTAATATTTGTGATGCTGATAACCACAATGGAGACAGAGAGGGAGGAAAAAGAGATTATTATTGTTAAACGATTCTCTTCATTCGCTTCAGATTATGTCCCCCCAAGCACCCCACCCGAAGCCAACCCCTCCTCCTTGTACACAGTTTGAGAAGAGTAATGAGACTGGGTGGCATTGGGAGAATAGGAAGCATAAGGTTATTAAGATAGCAGCACAGATACGGGCGCAGGCATCCTTTAAGCACTGCCAGCGTGCAGGGGTGACAAACAACGTAAGCAAACAAGCTGAAGAGATATGCTTCCAGCAGTGGCGGCAGCAGTGGTGGTGGCAGCAGCGGCATCAGCTAATGGAAGTAGAGGTACAGCAACTTAATACTTTGCATTAGCGCTTGAGTCAATAGCTAATGCACAAGCGTATACACCGAAATGTAAACCTCCAGCCTAATAATGTGTGCCCCCCCCCACACACACACACCCCTCATAGCGCCAAAACAGCTCTGACCTGTCCAGGCATGCACTCCACAAGGCAAAGCCAGCATAAATTTTTCAGCAGCATGTGTGGAATTGGACGAGTGAACCTTGGGCGCCCAAGACCTCGGTTGCAAGTTCTCCGGTTGTCCGTTCTTGGAGCACTTTTGGTAGGTACTGACCACTGCATTTCGGGAACACCCACAAGACCTGCCTGATGTTTTGGAGATGCTCTGAGTCAGTCAGTCAGCCGTGATGGGCATACACACACATAACATAACATTAAAACCATCTGCCCAATATTGAGTAGGACCCCCCCCCCACCACCATTCAAGGCATGAACTCCACAAGACCTCTGAAAGTGCTCTGTGGTACCTGTGGTATCTGGGCCCTGTCGTCGACTCAGGTCTTGCAAAATCTGGACTGCAGAGCTTACGGGCAGGGGGCTGTGCCTACCCACCAGGCAGCCTTCATGACCAAACTGATGGTGGTGGGGAGGAAGGCAGGAGAGATGTGGCTTTACCTCAGAAAGCAGCAAACAGGGTGTGTAAGAAGAGTTCCCTTAACACAGGTGGAGGCTGGTGATTGGCTGAAGAAAGCTGATGCTCCACTAATGTTTCCTGGCTGGTAGAACTTTTGGAGTTATGAGGTAAGGCATTCCTGGATCACATCAGTGAGCCTGGGGTTTCCACGACCCTGTCCCTGTCAGGTGTTCATCCTTGGAGCACTTTTGGTACTCTTTCTTGGTACCACATCAGTGGTTTTAATGTTATGGCTGATTGGTGTATACACACGCTCCTTTTGCCTTACAGTTGACTGAGTGCATTTGAGCTGGCAAGGCCTCCACAAGTTCGCGCAAAAGCCTCTAATGAGCAGCTCAGATTCACCTCAGAGAAGCTGAACACAAGCTTCAGTGGAGGAGATTAGCCTCAAAAACCCGTCTGAACTTTTTGCACGGGGAAGTTTGACGTGTTCAATGTCAAACATTTGCTTCACATTAAACATTTATAAGGAAATAGGGCAAGATCTTGATGTCTTCATCTTCGTCTTGACGTCTTTTTCATTTTACATGTCATGACTCTTCTTTGTTTTCCTTGTTGTAAAACTCCTGAAACCTTCTGTTGTCTGTTTCCAGGTTCAAATGAAAGAAATCAGATTTTCAGAGGTCTCCAGACTCTTCGTCCAACATGTCTTCTGAAATCGCAGATATTCAGTTCAAGGTCTTAAGAGAGCTGCATGAGAAGCCTCTGAAGAACCTTGACAAATAAAGGTTCCCCTGAAGAATCACTCATCGTTACGGGTGTAGATGTTGGAGCAATGCGGCTGGAATTTCATTCATTCATTAGAGCATGCCCATAAGCTCATATTCTGATGTTGGCGAGTAGGCCTTGCTCACCTGTGGGTTTTTTTTTTTTCCCCTGTTCACACCAGAGTGGGGTTTGTTTTTTTCCCCTGTTTGTAGCTTCCCTAGCACTAGCAATGCACTCAACACTTGGAGGGGTTAAGAATATATATATATATATATATATATATATATATATATATATATATATAAACTGTAAATACAAAGCCAGCCACCGTCTCTTTTCGAACTGGCTGTCACACTCAGAGGACAGCATCAGGTCTCCTGCTCCACCGCAACAGCCAACAGACGCCTGTGTTGGCCGACAGCAGCATCTCTACCAAAGCCATGCCAAAGTGGCATGGCTCGGTATTCAAACTCACGACCCCCAGGCCATGGTGGCAGGGCATTAGACCGCTAAGCCAGTCTGAGGCCGTATTCCACAAGTGTTAAATGGTGCTTCATCACTCCAAAAAACATGATTCCATAGTTTGCTCCAGAATTTGAAGGCAAGGAGCTTTACACAATTCTAGCTGACATTGTACATAACATCCCAATCTACTGCCAGTGCCAGAGCTTTTCTGTTAAGGTACAGCTCAACCAATGGATCAATGAAAAAAATTATTGTGTAGAACTGGATTCCTATGGAGTCTCTCTCTCTCTCTCTCTCTCTCTATATATATATATATGTATATCTATGTAATTAATTGTGTAATTAATTACACCACTACCTAGAAAGGGTTTCTTGGCGCTTTAGAGCATATAGTGTATGACTACAGTGTGTGAGCCTGCCTCTATACGGGCGGTATCTCCTAGAAGGTGATATAGTGGTCTTGAGGCGAGGGAAGTTTGTGCTGTGTTTGCTGCATCATTACTGTAACGGCCAGAGGATAGAGTGTCCTCGGCCCGCTGAAATATTTTCCACCTGCTTTCTTCACAGGGCCGAGACCAGGCTGAGGTAATGAAGCGGTGGTGACTCACAGCAGAGCAACGGCCATTTCCAGAAGGTCAGCGGCTGCAGCTTGTTAATCAAACATGATGATCGGCGGCTAATTAGGGGGGCTGGACATCCCTGCAACCGTGCTGTGACAGGACCGGATAACCGAGACCTGAGCAATGATGTAATCAGATGCATAGACATGCCCGGGAATGAAACACCCATCTGAACTCGGGCGCAATGCTGGTGTTAATAATGTCAGCCAGTGCTCAGTGGTCTGTGGAGGGTGTGTGTGTGTGTATGGGGGGGGATCGGGGGGTATATGGGAGTGCAGCCTATACTACTATGGCTGATTCTGATTCCAACTATCGAACTGTGAATGTGTATATATAATTATGTCAAAGACAACAGCTTTATTTGTTATTTATTACTCTCCTAAGACTCTGTGAACTGTGTGAACTGTATGACACGAGGGCACTGGTGGGCTGGTGGATAGAACATAAAAGGCCAATATTAGAACATGTGAACTGTTCCAAATATAAATTTATATTTTGAACAGGCCTAAATAAGTAATTGTTATAATAAAGTCCCAATATTATATTTAAGCTGCAAAAACCCATTCATATATACTCAGCAATTCAGCCTGAAGCAGTTTAGCCCCACCCACATACAAGTTGAAGTTATAAGGAGGATTTCAACTCATTGTTTTTTGGGTGAGGCACAATTTAAAGCTAATGTCACGAAAAGCAACACATTTTGTGTTCAGCCTGAAGTGATTTAGTCCCACCCACCAGGATTAAAGGGCCCATATCGGGGCAGTTGCCCATTATTTTTTGTTTTAATAATAAAAGATTAAGGAGGATATAAGTACACATTGGTAAAGTTTCAATTTCCAATCCATATATAAAATCTAAGCTGCAAAAAAGGCTCGATTAGAATTTGGTGTGTATATGATGTCACAAAAAAAAAACACATTTACATATATTTAGTAATGTAGCAGTAAAGCATTAAAGCAGTTTAGCGCTGCCCACCAACCCATCAGTGCGCCCATGCAATGATGGGTTAATGGATAGGCATAAAGGGTCTATCAGTGTGCTCATGTACTGATGGGATGGGAAGAGGTTTAAGGGGCCCATATCATGACACTTGCCTCTATTTATTATTTTTGTCTTGAATAAAATAGTGAAGAAAAGTGTTCAAGTTTAAATTCCTGTCCAATGATAGAAAGAATAATAAAAATAAGAAGAAAAACAATAATAATAAGAATAATCATCATCATATCAACAACAATAAAAAATAAACAACAAAATATTATATATATGTGATGTATAATACACATATTTTACTTTTGTACTTTTATTTTACATGTATCATATATATATATATATATATATATATATATATGTGATTTTTAACTTTTTTGAGTTAAGCACAATCTGAGGTAAAATCTGAAAAGAGCTTATTTACATATATCAAATAAATAAATAAATAAATAAATAAATAAATCTTGGAAGAGAGGTTGGAAATATTATTATTTTATATTATACAATTTCTTTTTTCCTCTGGTACATAAACCGCCCCACCCTCCATAATCGTCTTACATGAACCCTCCTTGAGTGGTAGAAATGAAGTACAACAAAATTGTAAGATATACACCCTTTAAAACATGTGCAGCTACATCAGCTACTCATTAACTGATTGGCTGATTGCTAATCATCACACAATGTGCCCTAACCCACTAACCAACAAGGAGATACCTGAATGGTAATTCCGCTTAGGATGCTCAGAATTTACTGCACGGCTGATCTCCACATCCGAGAGAGCCGGGTTTTGGGACGGTGGTGAGCCGAGAGCAAGGCAGAACGGATGGACAGAAGGAGGCTCATGCTAATGTTTTTCTCTCACCATGAAAGCGAACAGGGTTTTCTCGCCGAGGGGCACGCTGACCTCAACATCCTTCCCCCCGCCAATCTTCAGAGGACGCAAAGCCTGGCAGCACTTCTGGAATAGAATGAGTAACCAGATATGCATGTGTTTGGCTGAGCATTATCTCCTGTTATTTTCTCAGTACTCCTGTTTGCCTCTCCCTTCAGGAAGGCCCTCTATGCAGTGTTTACCTGCTCTCGAAATTGCGGATCAATGCACATTTTTTGCTGCTCGGGTCGAGAAAACACTGTGCTACCATGGCTACCATCAGCCCGTATAAAGGTCACAGACAATTTGAAGGCACAAATCTCCTCATATTTCCAAGGGAGAAGCTCCTGATCTGACAGGTCTGACAGCTTAGTGGAGATAGAGACACACTGTCATTTTAAGCAGTCCTTTTCACTTTAATTTTTTGGGCCTAGATGGAGTTGTACGCATCATGACCTTGCATAGTCACGATGGCTCTCACTTCACAGTCTGTAACTTAAAAGTCTCAAGAATAATGATCCACCACACGTAATCGATGGCTCTTAACCTCACCAACCTCGAGCATTCATCTTTTTATATTACTGGATGTAATTCGGAGATGCCGAAAGGGGACTTTAGAGGAAGGAGATGAATATTTTTTGTGTTTTGGGGCTTTGAGTCTCTCTCACTGAACTAGTTGAGGTGGTAGGCCGGGACGCAGCAGTCCACACTGACATGGACGAGGCTTTTCACACACTGTACACCAGATCAATACTTTCCTTTTGGCCATGCCTTATCTTGGACAAGAGATTTTCACACAGTGTGGAGGACAGTGGAGAGTTTGGCATCAGCAAAAAACAACCCCAACAACTCTTAGCCTATCTCCCATACAGCATATTTAGGAATTTGGGTAGATAATAACTGTGCAGAGAACAGTCCAATGTGTTCAGTGAGCATTTACAACTCAGCGAGGTCTTCCATGAAGGCTATTTTTGTGCAGATGTTGCTGCACAGTAGAATAGTGCTCCACTGCCCCCATAATCTGCTAAAGTCACATAAACAGAAACAACACATTTACATATATTTAGTCACTTAACAGTAAAGCATTAAAGCAGTTTAGCCCTGCCCACCAACCCATCAGTGTGCCCATGCATTGGTGGGTTAATGGATAGGCTTAAAGGGCTCTTATTGGGAGATTTTGTATTTTAAATAATCATTGTTAAAATTCTCAATCCATTGAAACTAAGCTGCAAAAACATGAAGTGTGAAGTCACAGAAACCAACACATTTACATATACTCAGCAATTGAGGCCTTTTGCAGTCCAACATGGTTTCAGATGTGCCTTCATATATATATATATATATATAATATAACAAATAAAGAAAGAAATTAGTTGAATTAGTATGAATATGAAAAAAAAATTCACCTGAAAGTGAATCAGTTGAATATATATATATATTTTTATCAAATGTTGTGTATGTAAAGTCAAAAACCAACACATTTGCATATACTTAGCAATTGAGGCCTTTTGCAGTCCAACACAGTTTTCACCTTCAACCTTCCAACACAGATTCACCTTCATATATATATATATATATATATATATATATATATATATAAAGAGAATATTAACAGTGAATCAGTGGAATAATATATTTTTTAATCAAATGCAATCAAAGTAAATACAAGGTTTAGTCGAGTAACTGCAACCATGCAGCAACTGTATTAATCACCTTAATTCAGCTACTGAAATGGAGACACTAGCCGTGCGTTTTCACCCATCTCTGTGCATCCCGAAATCACAGAATCTGGATCAAGCGATAAAACCTTGGAAAATAAGCCTGCCACAATTGACGAGGAGAGTGGAGTGCAGAAACTAATTAGAAGACTCTTTATTTTTCTGCGACGGGACGGTGAACTTTAATTCATGCTGGCTGGAGAAAGAGCAGATTCATTTATTTGGGTAATTGAGGATGCTGATTAGCTGTCTATGAGAGAGAGAGAGAGAGAGAGAGAGAGAGAGAGAAAGAGGAAAGAGAATGATTACTGTGAAATCCAAGCTGAGTAACAAACCCAATCTCCTTCCTCCACTTTCCCTCAGATAGCTCTTTTAATCTCAGCCAGACACGGCTGGTGAGAGGAGGGAGATAGCGAGGCTACCTGTCGGGCTGCGGGCGGACAGAGGCAGCCGCACATTTTTATCACGCGCATTTGAATAGTGCGTAACTGCCAGAAAGCTCACGCGAGAGATCTTTACAACTAGACACGGCGTTGGGGATTATCACAGCTGCAATGCTGAGACTCATACTGATGAACGGAATGAGAGGCTGAGTCAGTGAGGCAAGAGAACAAACACGCGCATCCAGCGTGATGCTTAAAGCGTGTCTGATTACCAGCAGGGCCATATTAGACACGGAATGTGTAAAAAAGGTAAAGCAGAGGGGGGAAAATGTTCATTTGTGTTTCCTGATGCTGTTCTCATTCAAGTTTAAGAACAAATCATAGAGCAAGCAAACGTGAATGACTTGCTTAAAAGATGGCGTCCAACCTAGCATGAGCTAGCATGCTAATAGAGTGAGATAGCACAGTAGAATTGAATTGCTAATGTGATTCTAACCTAAACGTCCTGCTTTTGTTGGAATAACTGTCTCTACTGTTTAGTGAAGAAGGCTTTCTACTAGATTTTGGAAGCGCATTGCTGTGAGGATTTGATTGCATTCATCAAAAAGAGCCTTAGTTAGGGCAGTAAGTGAGGTCAGGATGTTGGATGATCACTATCCCAGCTCATCCCCATCTCCCACAAGTATTGGATGAGGCACCAATCATCATTCCAGAGACCAAAGTTCTTCCACAGCCCACTAATGGGGGTTGTCTGGCTCCAGAGAGTTCATCTGCTCCAGAGAGTCCTATTCTATTGGCAATACTTCTCCAATAGGAGTAGACAAGCTCTGTATGTGTGTGTGTGCATTTGCACATTTAGTTCAGCAATGGGTGTAACTTAAAAGTAATGAATGCATTCATTAGAAGGGGTGGGTGTCCACAAACATTTGGGGCCCTATCTTACACCCTGCCTACTGTCTATTTTCACACTTTCCGCCTGCGCCGTTTAAACAGCAGCACTGCTTGTGAATATATCTACGCTGAAATGAGGTCAGTTCAGGTCATTTCAGGTCAGTTTCTGGTGTATTGCTGTGTATCTTGGCAACGGAAAACACAGCAGCTCCACTGACAGAAAACAACCTAGATAGACGTCACCAGTCAGGCGTTCGTTCGTTGCTATCTCGGCAGTGAATTGTCAACGCAGGCGGGTGCAGCCCAGCGCTTGTTTATTACTGCACGTTACGCCCAAAACAACACACCCCTGTTTAATTAAGAGACTTAGTACATGGCTTTTGTAGGTTTCGAGCTGCACATGGCATACTTTTCCTGTCGTTACCATAGCAAAGACACCCCGACACGCCCTAAATCAAGGTGCACGGTTGAGGCCTCGCCTGAATATCGCTAAAACAGGGCACATGGACTGTTTCTTCCCTTCCCTGTACTAGGAAGTTACTACATACATCATCATTCTGGCTTCAGCCTCGGAGGCCTCTAGGCTCTATCTAAGAGCAATGATTTGCTGGTAAATTAAACGTTTTCTGAATTTCAGAGCTTTGACTCTGTGTCAAAGAACACGTATGGGACATGTTTTTTTTTATAATAATAATAATAAAAGTCCTGCAGCTGTAGGTTCTTCTCACTTTCTTCCCTCTCCCCCCTTTCTTTCTAGTTCCCTGAGGCTGTATCTCAAGGGAAGGACTATAAAAGTTATCAGAGGATTCTATCAGAGGCACTCCGTCTGGGGCCTGATGAGATTCTAACTGTCCTCTGTGAGAGACTCATAAAGCCTCCAGTGCAGTTTAAAAGCTGCAGAAGGTATAGGACTCAGGACGGCGCGTCGATAACCAGGACACACCTTACCTGTAATAACTTTACCGAGGTGTGCCCGACAGTAAGCCTGCAGATTAGAGCATCGATAGCCCAGGGGAAACTGTCACAGGGCCGAATGTGGCCCTATTGGCTCCAGATGTCTTCGTTTTTTCCGTGGTATTGTGATCATCGTCTTTGTACCAGGTTGATGATGAAGTGTTGGAACAGGGCTTTCTTCAGGTTGCATCATGCAAAAAAATGCTTGTCTAGACGGTCGTCAAAAGGAGCATTTCCATAAAAGTGGGCTCTGGTTTTGCCGTCGTCTCGGATGCTTATTACTTTACCGTTCCAGGCTCAAATCGTGTATTGTCCAATTAGAGACAGGATGAAGGATGGAGTGTCTTTACTCTAATCTGCTTTTTACTCCATGTCAATAAATCACACAGGATATTGTAATGCAGTGCATTAGAAGAGGTTTCGGTATGGGGTGCTGTGTAATAGAAAAAAACAGTGGTAAGTTAAAAAGTACAGAATAGATAAAAGCTCGGAATTCTTAAGTCACAGTGGACGGAGATTTCAACCCAGCAGGATGTCCATACATTGTTGGGTCCCTTCACCAGCAGGAATCGGTCATTAGGACCATCATTAGGTCATCTCATTATTCAAAGAGGTGCTTCCTCAAAAGAAAGGTGTACGGCCAGCCAGAGCCTCTCTTGCCGAGCAACCAACATGCCCGGAGAAAGGTGTACCTGGTTCTGATGCCTCATCCAGCAGACGGCAGTGCCGGCCAGCATTGCCCTGGAGTGGCATGGGGAGAAGGTGCCATCTACCCAATGTAGCAGTCCTCTGGTCATAGTGACAGTGCCGCTGGACCACTCGGACCCCCCCTTATTTTTTTTATATTATATTACTATATATTACTATATTACTATATATTCATTTATTTAATATAATATATTTTATAGTACATTACTTTTATTTTTGTTTATAATTGACCTCTTGTCTCAATTCAACCTGCCATTTCAAAACCATTGTGCTTTCAAGGAATTTTGTTCAATTTTTTTATTAGACAGTATTCCTAGAACTTTCCTGTTGTGTCTGCAACCCTCTAACATTGCTGTACCACAAAGTAGCACATGGCATCTTGTGACATTATTGCTTTAGTTCACTTTGTCGCTTCTAGAGCAAGAAAATGGCACAAATCTTTGGCTGTATCATGCCGTAGCCGGTCTGTTAGCTTTGTGTTAAAACAGAAAGGCATGATTCCAGCCAGAATTACACGAATATACAGACAGTGTCGGGAAACTGGCTGAAAAACAAAGTTGTTTCTATGCATCAGTCACAGCATGGCAACGTGTTACTATGTACAGCTACTGCCAGCGCTCTCCACGCCTCCCCACTTCCCGTAAAGGCCGGGTTTGAGCTGCCGCTTGGACGCTGGCGAGGAGAGAAGAGAGGAGACAGCGTGTCACTTAGACGGTAACAACAATTTAAATCCTCCCACATATTCGTCACTTAAGGGTGCTTTGCCTTTGTTTTTAGATTAAATTTGCAAAGCAGTGGCCTTGTCGGCGGCGGCAATGCACACTTAATTACTGTCAGCTTTGCTCTTTGTCAAGAGGACCTTTCTCCCGCCCGCTTTGGCGCGGCTGGTGAAAAAGCCCCCCTTCGCAGAAGCCTCTCTCCCAGTCTGACGTTAATTACTGTATCAGTACTGTTTGTTGGGTCAGCGTGAAGGCTCCTTTCACCAGCAGAAATCAGTCATTATGATGATCTCATTATTCAAAGAGGTGCTTCGTCCCTCGGCACTGTCTCAATCGCTTTCCCCTTGATTGTGGTCCTCCTACGCCCTGAGCTGTGGATACCTTTTCTTGAGGTACTATCAGCAGGTCCTTTCAACTGGCCGGGACTGTGACTACTGTTTGCGAGCAACTATGTGATTACGCGCAAGAAGCTCAACGTACAGTGCAATTAGAGTCTTTTCTGGTATGATATGTCATTAGCAGGAATTAAAGCTTCATAATATACTGACACTATTAGCCTTCATTAGCGTGCTGGCTTTATGCAAGATGCCTGATAATAGTAAATACACAAACAAGTGATTTTGGAGCCATGTGGTCTGGCATGTTCTTAGTTTTTTGCTAGCCTCTATATCAATACTAGATTTAAAGCTAATATTTTAGATTGAAATAGTTCAATTCATCTCGAAACTGTAGCAAGAGTGGCCAATAAAATGAGCACTGACTAGCTCCGGCTCTTGCTAACATTTAGCTGAACTTAATTGAACTGAAACTAAACAAAACTGTCAATTATATAATCATAAGAGTGAAGAATTGATGTGTGGGAATGAAGGAAATTCTCTGGTCATGAGAACTGCAGTCCAGGAGACTGCATTGATGTAATGTTTTTGACATTGCTCTGTAAACGGAGCTGTAAATGTCATCACTCATCACATAAATTCCCACTCTTTCTTTTTCTCTGCTCCCTGTCTGCTTCTACTCTCTTTATTTTCCCTCCTCCACATGAGGCCACCACCTCTTTTCAAACTGCCGTCAATGCAACACTGTCGGGCAGTGCGGGGTCGGCAGCTTACAGATGCCTGTGCAGGCCAAAATCGCTTCCAGAGCGATGCCCACCCCAAGAGAGCACAGCCAATTGTGCTCTCCCAGACTCCGGCTGCTGATGGCAAAGAGTTATGGCCCGGGATTCAAACTTGCAACCTTCTGGGCCATAGTGGATAAGCCTTACAGCCACTGAACCACTCAGAGCCCCCAATTTTGTGGGAGTTAGACATATAAATACGTGCTAGCATTACAATTACAATATCTACTTTGTCAAAAACTAATAAAATTACTTTTTATTAACATTTTTACTTTGAAACAAAGGACCTTTTCAGAGATTCTCTTCCAGAATTGTAGTTTGATTAAGAAGAAACCTGTTCCTTACCTTTCTATTGCAGCTTCTATACTCTGAATGTTTACCTCTCGAAGCACCATCACAATTTCCAGTCACCCTGTTCTTCAGGTAGCTGCTTTGCATAGCCAAGAGCCTGTTGAGAATGTTATAGTCAGCCTGGAGAGCCGAACGTCATCATACTGACCCCAGGTCAGCAGTTAGAGGGGGCAGGAGGCGCCCTTGATGAGCACACAAATTACACATTCAGCCATTAAGGCTGATCCCCGAGCAGAACGCTTCTCCAGCCGCCCTGACGAAAGGTTACCAGCCTAAAAAAGTGGCGGAATAGCGAGGCTTATTTGAAAGGTTGCCTGTGAGGAAAATTGGCCTTCTTTGTTCTACCTGCCTGGTTTTCATCATTGCCTCAAGGGTCAACACATCGACGTTCCATCTGTAGTGTCAACGAGGATCGCTATTTGGATGCTTGCGACAAGCAGGTTCATTTTTTGCGTCAGTGCTTCATCGGCATCACAGATTTATTTTGGTTACGCATTTGAAACCCTCTCGACAACGCGACGCCTAACAAGTTAACACGGGTTCGGGATATCAGGGACTGCATCTCCGTTTGCATGCTGAGAAAAGTGGCATATTAAAATCACAAATGACATCTCAGGTCCTGCTGATAAAGGCTGGTGTGAGAACACTGGTGGGGGGGGGGGACTGGGACAAAAGAAATAAAGAAAAAAACTGTGCCTTTTACTTTTATAGACAAGAGTAAGTGAAAAGAACAAGATACACGATACGAGCGAAAGAGCGAGGAATTGTGTTGTCAGAGTAAACATTGAGCCATGTAGCTTAAATTATTGTTCTACCACATTTGAGCTCAGGAATGGATTTGATTTCTCAGGGGAATTCTGTATATGAGAAGAAATAAATTAGATTTTGCTTCAGTAATGGAAGGGTTCATTACAGCAGTACAGGCACAAATCTCCCAGCTTATCATTCTCATTTCACACAAAAGCTAAAAATAATAATAAAAAAAAACATAATAGATATCTCACAACCGCTCTGCATAGCAGCACAGTTGCAAAATGTTGTAATCCACTATCTGGTATCAAATTACATTGAATATTATTACTATTTTTACTCTTTTATAGCGTTTTATAGTCATAGTCATTGTTAATTAGAACTAATAATTACTTTGGCAATACATAATACTTACATTAACCTTGAAGGCAGTCAGTATGTAGACCACCATACTCCACATACACTACACTCTGCCTGAGTACGCTTGGAGGAGGTGGGTCTTCAGACAGCGAGCGTTGGACTCTGCCGTTCGGACACCCAGGGGAAGTCCGCCAGTCATTCCACCACTTCGGTGCAGGACAGAAAAAAGCCTGGACACTTGTCGTCCGTGAATCTCAAAGGATGGCGGGTCTAGCTGAGCCGTACTTGAAGCTGGAAGGGCTTTTGGTACAGACTGGCTTTTGACCATTACCATCAAGTACGGAGGGGCTGGCTGGTCCAGTCTTGGCTTTGTAGGCTAGCGTCAGAGTTTTGTAGTTCTGTAGGAATGAAATTAACCCCTCCACATGTATAACCCCCACCCGTGGGATTTGAACATTCAGCTACAAGAGCGTTAACTCTACTGATTCATTAAACGGGCCAACTAACTAATCTCCCCACAACATACAGCGCATCCCTAAAAGGCAATCCACCTTAAATGGTGCAAGAGTTACAGAAAAAGGAACTTACTCTGTACTGACCATTCGAGGGTTAAAGGTAAATGATGTAAACACTTCATAAATGAATGCTGGTTCTTTATTACACCATTCTGAGTAGATCTAGAGACTGTTGTCCCAAAAATCCCAGAAGATCAGCAGTTGTAGAAATACTCAAACCAGCTCTTCTGGCACCAACAATCACTGCCACGTTCATTATCACTGAGATCACATTTATTACCCATTCCGATGATATCTGATGGGAACCTGATTACCTGAAGCTGCTGGCCCGTATCTGCATGATTTTATGCAGTGCACCGCTTCCACATGACTGGCTGGTTCGATAATTGCATGACTGAGTAGGTGTACAGATACAGGTCTTCCTAATAAATTGCTGGGTGAGTGTATGTAAATGGCCCATAGAAGGGCAGAAAAAGCCAGAGGTGCCCTGTCCTCTCCAGTGGCTTTGAGACGCGAGCGCCAGCTAATCGGGCTGATTGGAGCAGCTGGTGCGACGGTGGGGCAAAAGTGACAACCTGTGACTCAGTCAGACCTGCCAGCACTGCACCAGGAACATGCCACAGAGGTGACATTGCCCAGAGAGAGGGAAAGAGAGGGAGAACGAGGAAGATTAGGACGGGTGAGAGATTTCAAAGCTTCTAGTATCAAAAGATGACATCACACGCCATACATTGCGCTCATTATGGATCACTTTGATAGCTGATATAAAACAGACTTACAGATTAATAACTGCACATACAGCTATGGGTGAAGAATTTATGACCACTCTGATAATCTGCAGAGGGTAAATGGTATGACAAAAATATTGCCTTAAATATGCTTTACAGCTGATATGGACAAAATTTTTAGAACCCAAAACTCTCCCCAGGACTAATAATACACATTTTTGGCCTATTTAGATAATGACCCAGGTTAATCATCATCATCAGCGTCTATTCCTGGTCCGCCCATATTCTGCCAGTCCATTTTGCCATCCTGTCATCCTCCGAAAACAAAAATGCAACTGTTGGATGTATCTAAACACTGACGAACACTCATTTCCACATTGCCATGCTTATGAAACCAGCTTAAGACGACTTGCCACTGCTTTGGTCCATGGTCAGCAACAATACTCAAATTAGCTGTGTGGTTGTTAGATTGGTGTTAATGGGCCCAAAATGTGACATTGTGGTGAGCCTATGCCCACTGCAGCCTCAGCTTTTTGGTCTTGACTGACAGAGGTGAAAACCTGGTGTAGCCTTTTGTTGCTGATGTATCCCAAACACATCAATGTTGGCTCCAGCTAGAACCAGTCGAGCATTAGCTGCAAGAACATTTATGGCAATTGGCTGACGCTCAAATGTAGCATCAGGAGTCTTGCCCAAGAACTACTGAGGGAATCAAACCCTAGTCTTCCACGGGAAGCTCAGTGCTACACCAGCAACTACGAGTCCATTCAGCTGTCCAATGACGTTGCGTTAGCGATTGTCTGACTCTAAATATCTCAGATATCTCAAATATGCTAGCCTTTGCCCTTTTAGTGTTGTTAGCACTGCATGATAGGAAGGGCTCTAGCTAGGGGTTGGTGCTGTGGGGTAGGGGGCGCAACAGATAACACCACGTGGGAGACTGGGGTTCAATTCCCGGTCTGGGTGACTATGCTGCGCTACACCAATAAGAGTCCTTGGGCAAGACTCCTAACACTACACTGACCCACCTCTGTAATACAGGTGACCTTGTGAGTCGCTCTGGATAAGAGCGTCTGCTAAATGCCACAAATGTAAATGCAAATGGGACCCAAAAACAATATCTGCATTACATAGCTTATAATATCTCCCACCCCTAGCTAACACACATCAGCTGCCTGTGTGTCTATTTCAGGAAGATCAGTGTTGTTACTAACTACACTATGCTTCTACCTGACCGCTACCAGCCCATGCTGACCAATGACGTTGCGTAAGAAATAGGCTGGCTTTAAATATCTCAGACAAAGTGCTAGAGCCTTCACTCTTTCAGTGTTGTTAGCACTGCATGCTCAGGAGAGTCCAAGTCCAAGGTCATGTAGAAATGACCTAATCAGGAAGACAAATGAGGAAAACCAGTATCACTATGACATATAATATTTCCCACCCTTAGCTAAAACACAGCTGCCTGACTGTGCGCTAAAGCAGCGTGATCCAAAGATAAATGGTAGCTTAGCATCCAAACGTATGGCATAAAGTAACAAGCGGAGCACATTAAAAGCCACTACAGGAGTGGGGAGAGTGAAATGATTTGAAGGTTCGGTGGTTCCTCGCGCTGCATGCAGCCTTAATGAAAGTCTAACATCTGAATAATTTATTCAGTGGTTAAAATTAGGACCAGCGGAGAAAATGTGTTTCTGTAGTTTACTTTACTTTTAATTAATCCAAGAGTCATGCACGCCCCTCTGATTGGGATGCTGATGTGATTTCATTTAGCAGCCGTTAATAAATTCTTCATGAACATTAAATTATATGTCTTTTTTTTCTCAGCTTTTGCAGATTCTGGCAGTTTCTGATGCGCAAATTAATGCAGTGGCGCTCAGATCGGGGCAAGGGGGTACAGGTGGTCCCGCTCATGGCTCCTCAGTTATATTTAATTGTTAAAACAGTAACATCTTGTTATTTCGTATAATTTTAGGTCAGTGCAGTTCGGTTCATTGGATTTTAGCAGTGCAGCCATTATCCATATAATAATGCCAAAGCAATTACAAGGTTAGGCGCATGAAGTAATCCTAATACATACTGAGAAAAACATGTATGCCTATGTCTCTGTCTGGCCTTACCGTGTGCTCTTAAGCACATGGCTCTGTTTGTTTGTCAGTCCTAGCCCCGCCTGTTCGTCAGTGTTCCCACCTGTGTCTCCTCATTAGCCACACCCCCTTGTTAGTCCTAGGTGTTCCTTGTGTGTCCCGGTGTATAAGTACCCCTTTGTTTCAACCTTCCCTTGTCTGGTCTTGTGCATGTTCATGTGGATGTATGTTCATGTTGCTTTTACGGTTTGTTGGCTTGGCCTGTTTGTTTGGTTCCTGTATTGTTTGATTTGGTAATCTTAGTGCTTTGCTTAGTGTTTGGTTTGCTTATTATGTTTGTTGTGTTTGTTTGTTTGTTTTTTTAGTTTCACTGTTTGATTTGTTCCTCAGTTTGTAGTCTGTTTCTTCTGTTTTGTTTTCCTTTGTTAATAAATGGCATTAATAACCTCTGAGCATGATGATGCCGCCACCACCACCATGTTTAACAGTTGGTATGGTGTTCTTCGGAAATACCTGACCTTTCGTTCTGATATTTAATCATGATGATTAACATGAAGCTAAGAACCCTGGAACTGAATTACCACTGAATTAATCATCTAAGTACGGGTATGTATATTTTTGACCCTGAATACATATTTTGATCCCAAACTTTTGAACACAAAATTTCACCAAACTTGTTCACCAAATTCATGTTTGTGTCCTTTTTTTGTTGTCCCTGTTCCTGCCTCAGACAACAAACACTTTAAAAGTCTAATCATTAAAAGTCCAATATTGCCATGCCAGTCATGTCCATGATGACTTTATGTAAATAAGGCTTTGCTGTATTATGATAATACTGCATATAAGCTAAGCTCATTCCCCCATGTGCATTTAAGAGAGCCACAGGGTGGGGGCGTCGTAAGAGCTCACTGGTGATGCTTTTCTAAGCCTAGCTGGCCAGTTACGAGTCCAAACACAGCAGAACCGATTTAGAGTCTCTCTATGAAGCTATAGCCGAGCTAGTTAAGCAAGGGCTAGCTTACTCTGGATTACTCACAGAGACTTAAATGAAGATGCTGATGAAGTTGTACACACACACACCCAGAGCGGTGGGCAGCCAACTCCAGCGCCCGGGGAGCAGAGAGGGTAAAGGGCCTTGCTCAAGGGCCACTGTTGGGCCCTTGAGCAAGGCCCTTTACCCTCTCTGCTCCCCGGGCGCTGGAGTTGGCTGCCCACCGCTCTGGGTGTGTGTGTGTACTCACTGCCCCTAACACGTGTGTGTGTGTGAGTGTGTTCACTACCAGATGGGTTAAATGCGGAGGACACATTTCGCTGTACAGTCCACACTGTACAGTGACGAATACGTGCACCTTTATCACCTTTATCTTTTAAGTCCGTTTTTGAGTCAACTTCTTCAGCATTGGCTGTAGGCCTAACCCTAACCCTAAACCCTAACCCTAAACCTAAACCCTAACCCTAAACCCTAACCCTAACCCTAACCTAACCTAACCTAACCCTAACCCTAACCCTAACCCTGAACCCTAACCCTAACCATAACCCTAACCTAACCTAACCTAACCTAACCCTATCCCTAAACCCTAACCTAGCCTAACCTAACCCTAACCCTAACCCTAAACCCTAACCGTAACTCTAAACCCTAACCCTAACCCTAACTGTAACCCTAACCCAACCTAACCTAACCTAACCCTAACCCTAACCCTAAACCCTAACCCTAACCCTAACCTAAACCTAACCATAACACTAACCTAACCTAACCTAACCTAACCCTAACCCTAACCCTAACCGTAACCCTGTTGTGGGGGCGGGGGGGGGGGGGGGGGGGGGCTTGGCTTTCAGGCACTTAAAATACGAGACACTTTCCAACATTTATATGTATCTTGTGTTTGACCAGGTATTTGCTCAGGTTAGAAGTGTTTCCATGGCTCACCATCGCTCTGAACTGAAATTTGACTGATTAAACGTACTGATTCACTCAGCACACTATTGCCTTGTGACGTTGTGTCATGTCCTGTATGCACAGAGAAACTCCAACACCCCCCCACCCCCTCCAATTTACTCAAGCAGCACTGGTGTTTAGCACTGAGTAAATGCCCCTCAGTCTCTTGCTCCAGCTCGGGTGGCATTTTTGCATCAGTGCCTTTTAATTTCACAAACACTCGCTGCCTCGCTGCAGCCTGACACCTTTCTAAAACAGAGCAGGGCCATCTACACCCAGCGCTCTCCTGCTTAAAACTTTGCTGCTTGTGTTCGCGACAGGCCTGGAACGCAGCTCGTCTCGGAAATAACATCGTCAGCAAGCCCCGTGATGAATGTCGGCCTGCTGTGAAGCATGCAGCTGCGTGTGAAGACGTGTTTGCCAGGGAGAGGGAACTTTGCTAAGTAGGCTTCAGAGCTGGCATGTGAGCGTGGTGCCGAGGCTCACCTCTGGGCAGCAGACTCAAGGACAGCAGCAAATCACTGGGTTTTTCGAGAGGTGATGAGAGGCAATACAGAAGTATCGTGGGAGGGTTATCGGCTCCACTGGACAGCAATGGAGGGGTGCGTCAGTGCAATCACAAAGTACCACTTTAGGTGGCCAAAACAGGAGTTTTGCAACAGTGTTTTGATCGAGACTGTGGCATGGAGGACAAATAATAATCTAAGATGTTGTTGAGCAAAGGATGCTCAAAATGATACAGCTAGGATACCATGTGGACAAAAATATTGGGACACTTTTTTCCAAAGTCAATAGTATTAAGGAAGAGTTTATCCTGCTTTTGTTAAACTGTCTCTACTGTCCAGGAAGGACCTTCTACTAAATTTTGAAGGAGCATTGCTATGAGGATTTGATTGTGAGTTAGTGAGGTCAGAATGTTTGGACTGTATTGGATGGAGCACCAACCATCATTCCAGAGAACACAGCAGTTCCACTGCTCCACAGCTCAAAGCTGAGGGGCTTTATACGCCTCAAGCCCATGTTTGACATTAGGCAGCATGGTACCAATAGGTTCATGTTTATCTGCTCCAGAGAGTCCTATTCTATTGGCAGTAGTTCTCTACACTGGCTTCTTCCGTGCTATCCTGCCATGCTCACCACTCTTGCCCATGTTTTCCTGATGCTGGACTTATGAACTCATGAACCCACACCTTGTGACTTCCCCCAATACTATTCACAATGCTCCTGGAGTGCTTGTGGCTGGACATCCTCTCTTTAGGAGAATAATACTGGTGTCGAATTCCCTCTATTTGTCTCAACATCTCCCTCACAGTGGACCGGTGAGGTCCACACTCTATACAAATGACCCTGTGACCTTTTCCAGCCAGAAGAACATCAATAACTCTTCTTCTGAGGTTCTCAGGAATGGTTCTCCTTTGATCAGGGCATGCCGCATTTCCATAGACCTGTCTGGTGAAGACCTGATCTACATAGTAAAGATGGCATGGCCTGCTAACTTCAGTTGCCTCTTTAAATGAACTCATTTGTCTAATTAGGTTCTCCTTCTGTAGTTTGGAAGTTCTGGAGATGGAGATCTGATCACATTTCAGGTCAGACATATACAGAAATACAGAAAAGTGTGACGCGTTCTCCAACTTTCCAGCAGCACGCTCAGAATAATGCTGCTAAATATAGACGCAGGAGATGGAGACTGGGCTCAAGGCAGATCTGAGAACAGATATGACAGAACAATTAGATGCAACGAACAAAAGATGAAAGAGAAAGTTGGATCATTAACACATTTGAGAGACAGAAAACGCAAACCATATGTGACAGCCATAATGCAGTGTTCAAGTGTGGGCTTATGAGGTACAGTCACAAAGTCGTACAAGTTTCGCATCAGCATTTCGGTCCAAACTGTGAGATGGCATCGAATCACGGGCTGAAATTGTGCCATAAAAGAGAGCTAATAATCACAGATTGTTCAGAAAAGTACAAAGGATTGTTTTTTTTTTTTACAATACACAAACTATTTGAAACAATTGAAGGCTAACTGCTCAAGGCGTTGCTATATAAAGAAGATGATGACATGACACTAAAGGCAGATATACGAACGAATATGAGAGACCAATTAGATGCAATCAACAATGAAAGATGAAAGAGAAATGAGGATCACGTACACGTCTGACAGAGAGACACAGCAAACCAGATGTGACAGCTGTAATGCAGTGTGCAAGGCTGAGCTTATGAGCTGCTAATTAGAGAAATAACAACGTTATTAAAGGACAGCTGTCTGTATACATTGTGATGTCCCATTATTAGGTACACCTACAGTTTAAAGCGTAATTTAACATAAACAGCCACCATAAATTGACACTTTGTAGCTATACAGCTACTTGCGTAGCCCAGCTGTCGCTATTTAGTTAGTGTCCGTCACTCAAAATCAGTCAAAATGCCAGTCAATGAAATGAACCACCACAGGACCTCCACTGATCAGCTAGCAGTTTTACCACGGCCTTGACTCTGACATGTGAGATGGACTACCACTGCGCCAAAGATCCCCCTCGTTCCTTTCGTCAATCTGAGCTCCTTGAGAGAGAGCTTGTTGAGCTTCTCACATTGGAAGGACTGGTCAGATTTGCAAAAAGTGAAAGTGGAGCTTGAGTTTGTCCTGATTCACAAAGGTGTGCTGTTCATCTGATGGCCCCCATCTTTGTGAATCAGGACAAACTTAAGCTCCACTTGAGCAATCAGAAAAGTGTCCAGCTTCTATGACTGAGCTTTGGAGGTGTGGGAATATCTCCCAGGAACTCCCAGAAAAGTCTCAGAGTCTCTTGGAGAGAATGGAAGCCGTCGAAAAGGTAAAGGTTGACTGAATTGACTGAAACATCTCAAACATCTGGTACTATATTTAGAGGTCATCATTTTCTGTTCAATATGTTGTCCGTCATTTTTTCCAGGCATTGAAAAAGCATTGACTTGCCCATAAAGGCCGTTTTCACTGGAAATTACATAAAGGAAGTAAGAGTTGCAAAGACTAACCGACTAGACGACTAGGATATCCACCAGTTGTCAACTAGTCGAGTAGTAGGCTTTTTCTTTGAATAGCTAGTCGAGTAGTAGGCTACTTCTATGAATAGCTAGTCGAGTAGTGAGCTACTTCTATGAATAGCTAGTCAAGTAGTGAGCTACTTCTATGAATAGCTAGTCAAGTAGTGAGCTACTTCTATGAATAGCTAGTCAAGTAGTGAGCAACTTCTATGAATAGCTAGTTGAGTAGTGAGCTACTTCTATGAATAGCTAGTCGAGTAGTAGGCTACTTTTATGAATAGCTAGTCAAGTAGTAGGCTACTTCTTTGAATAGCTAGTCGAGTAGTAGGCTACTTCTTTGAATACCTAGTCGAGTAGTGAGCTACTTCTATGAATAGCTAGTCGAGTAGTAGGCTACTTCTATGAATAGCTAGTCAAGTAGTAGGCTACTTCTATGAATACCTAGTCGAGTAGTGAGCTACTTCTATGAATAGCTAGTCGAGTAGTGAGCTACTTCTATGAATAGCTAGTCGAGTAGTAGGCTACTTCTTTGAATACCTAGTCGAGTAGTGAGCTACTTCAATGAATAGCTAGTCGAGTAGTAGGCTACTTCTTTGAATAGCTAGTCGAGTAGTAGGCTACTTCTATGAATAGCTAGTCGAGTAGTAGGCTACTTCTATGAATACCTAGTCGAGTAGTAGGCTACTTCTATGAATAGCTAGTCGAGTAGTAGGCTACTTCTTTGAATAGCTAGTCGAGTAGTAGGCTACTTCTATGAATAGCTAGTCGAGTAGTAGGCTACTTCTATGAATACCTAGTCGAGTAGTGAGCTACTTCTATGAATAGCTAGTCGAATAGTAGTCTACTTCTTTGAATAGCTAGTCGAGTAGTAGGCTACTTCTATAAATAGCTAGTCGAGTAGTGAGGTACTTCTATGAATAGCTAGTCGAGTAGTGAGCTACTTCTATGAATAGCTAGTCGAGTAGTGAGCTACTTCTATGAATACCTAGTCGAGTAGTGAGCTACTTCTATGAATAGCTAGTCGAATAGTAGTCTACTTCTTTGAATAGCTAGTCGAGTAGTGAGCTACTTCTATGAATACCTAGTCGAGTAGTGAGCTACTTCTATGAATACCTAGTCGAGTAGTGAGCTACTTCTATGAATAGCTAGTTGAATAGTAGTCTACTTCTTTGAATAGCTAGTCGAGTAGTAGGCTACTTCTTTGAATACCTAGTCGAGTAGTAGGCTACTTCTATAAATAGCTAGTCGAATAGTAGTCTACTTCTTTGAATAGCTAGTCGAATAGTAGTCTACTTCTTTGAATAGCTAGTCGAGTAGTAGGCTACTTCTTTGAATACCTAGTCGAGTAGTGAGGTACTTCTATGAATAGCTAGTCGAGTAGTGAGCTACTTCTATGAATAGCTAGTCGAGTAGTGAGCTACTTCTATGAATACCTAGTCGAGTAGTGAGCTACTTCTATGAATAGCTAGTCGAATAGTAGTCTACTTCTTTGAATAGCTAGTCGAGTAGTGAGGTACTTCTATGAATAGCTAGTCGAGTAGTGAGCTACTTCTATGAATAGCTAGTCGAGTAGTGAGCTACTTCTTTGAATAGCTAGTCGAGTAGTGAGCTACTTCTATGAATAGCTAGTCGAATAGTAGTCTACTTCTTTGAATAGCTAGTCAAATAGTAGTCTACTTCTTTGAATAGCTAGTCGAATAGTAGTCTACTTCTATGAATAGCTAGTCGAGTAGTGAGCTACTTCTATGAATAGCTAGTCGAGTAGTGAGCTACTTCTATGAATAGCTAGTCGAATAGTAGTCTACTTCTTTGAATAGCTAGTCGAATAGTAGTCTACTTCTTTGAATAGCTAGTCGAATAGTAGTCTACTTCTATGAATAGCTAGTCGAGTAGTAGGCTACTTCTATGAATAGCTAGTCGAGTAGAAGGCTACTTCTTTGAATAGCTAGTCGAATAGTAGTCTACTTCTTTGAATAGCTAGTCGAATAATAGTCTACTTCTTTGAATAGCTAGTCGAGTAGTGAGCTACTTCTATGAATACCTAGTCGAGTAGTGAGCTACTTTTATGAATACCTAGTCGAGTAGTGAGCTACTTCTATGAATAGCTAGTTGACTAGTACAAATCACTAGTCATCCAGCCTCTGAAAGGAAGGGTGGTCTCTGGCTTTAGCACGGTACTGCCTATCTTGGAAAAAGAGGACTGTGACAGATTTGAATGAGGGCTTGTTGACACACATTCTCTCCCTCTCCCTTTCTTCTATTTCGCTCAGCCCTTCAGAAGTATGAGCTGGAGGGGTTCTTTATGCCATTTGTTGGCTGAAGGACACGCATCCAGCAGGATCAGACGTTGAAGACGTCCAGGAGCCTCCAGAGACCATGAAGAAGTAAAGGCTGTTTGAGAAGCAGTGTGGATTTGAAGACCACTGCTGAGAGATCAGTACGAATCATGGTCCTGTGATGTCTGCGCGTCTGATCTCACAAGTTCTAGCCTCAAGCATTTGTCCGCCCCCCTATTATGCACTGCATATGACGTCCCGTCGTCCGGCAGGGGCCGCTAATTCCACACAAAGTTTAAAGTCACACCTTGATTCTTACTTGCCGTGAAGGAGGATAGTGGAGATGTTGAGAGATTAGAAGGTTTATTAGATTCTACCATTTTATCTAATCCAGAATGATAGATGTAGATATGTACAATTCTTTACTGACTATTAGAGATGGCATATTGATGTATGGGTGGGTACTGAAATCAGGTCTGATAGCAGAAGAAAATGCTGGTGTGCAAAAATGAATGAATCCCATCCAGTCGTAGCCTAATATAGCTCACAGTGTGTGATGGGACGATGGTAGCTCTGTATTTCATCTTGTGGGGTCGCAGGGTAGAGGAGTGTTTGAGTAGTTTGGGCATGATGGCCTACTTTCAGATGCTCATCTTGTGCCTGAGCCACATTACAGGATAACCAGACTGATTTTGACGCTGAGTCAACAAGTCAACCCCTCCCAGCAATAGCAGGAGGTGTGGTGCAACAAATAACACCACTACCTGCCAGTGAGCTACCTCACCACATGGGAGACTGGGGTTCGATTCCCAGTCTGGGTGACTATGCTGTGCTACACCAATCGAGTCCTTGGGCAAGACTCCTTACACTACATTGGCCCACCTCTGTAATACAAGTAATCTTGTAAGTCGCTCTGGATAAGAGCGTCAGCTAAATATCATAAATGTGTCCTGGTCTTAGTCCTAATCGATTATCATGTGGTGTATTTAATCCAGTTTTAGCATCACCAGTCTGCACACAGTCCACAGTGAATACTTTTTGTATTCTAGATTTTCTTTATTATTATTTTATGTATTCAATAATTGCTCTTTGGGTAAAACTGGGACCTTGAGATCTCAATTTTGCTCCACCCCATCTACCACATGTGATTCAAATGACAATAAAGCCTTCTTGAATCCTTGAATCCTTGAACTCAGTGTTGAAGCACTGCATATGCAAAGACCAATGAGAGCTGAGATGAATGGAGAACCCAGATAGGCATAGAGTCAAGCTGAGCAGAAAACCAAACAGGTCCTGAATAAAAAATCAAGCAGAATTTACACTGTTTATACAAAGTAGAAGATCTTTGAGGAACCTTCGGAGGTTTGAAACTGTGGAGGAACCTCTTAAAGAACCTTTTTCTTCTAAAAACCTTTTCTTGAAGGTTCCTCAAAGATTCCTTCATGGTTTACCTTCAGATTGAGCTCACAATGCAACTAGCAGGCTCTGAGAGATGGGACCACTGGTCAGGAGTCTGAACTTTTGTATAAGTTGTACAGGTCTCTTGTGTGCCTCTTCTAGCTGCAGCTGTAACCTTGCAATTTCCTTCAGGAATAATAAAGTACCTATCTGCATCTACCTACCAGAAATGAAACGCTGTCAGATGGACTTATTTGATTAATATTTCATTAAGAGTCCAGAGAGCGTCCAGTTTCATAATTCGGGTTATTCCAGCGTTAAGATGGAATTGAGGTTTTGGAAATAAGTTTAAATGACTTATTTGATGTTTTTGGAAATCCCTGGTGTCGCCTCAGGTTTTTCCATCAGCTCAGTCAAATGTGAACCCATACATTAGAGCACCAGGCTATTGATGACAGGGCTGTGGGTTCGATAACTGGGCTTAACAAGCTGCCACTGTAGGGCGCTTGAGCAAGGCCCTTCACCCTCTCTGCTCTCCAGGCAGCCCACCGCTCTGGGCAAGTGTGTCCACTGTCACTGTGTGTATGTGTTCACTGCACAGATGGATAAAAGGTGAAGGCCAAATTCCATCTGTGTCCAGCACTAAAGCTGAATATGGTTGTCGTCTTGTCTATTATAAAATCCCGTCCAGTTCCAGTTTGTCCAATAAAAAGACAGTTGTTGTTGTTTCAGACCAGAATGGGAACGAATATCCTATCAGTTTACTCATGGCACTGAAAAACAGTATGGTGTTTCAGGAGAGGAAATATGCAAATCGCTACATAATCACAATATTGCAGGATAAGATAACTCCAGGAGTGATCACCAAGGCAACTAATTAACATCCGCTTGCACATAGATTTATGCTTGCTTTCTTAATTGCAGCCTAACGTTTTAATGAGTGTCTCAACAATGCATAAATAACCCCTGACAAGCGCGAGAACAATATTCTCTTCTTCTCTTTCACTGGTTTCAAAATTGCAGAAGCTCCAGTTTTTTGTTTTTTTTGCCTAGCGTAGGCTCTTTTTTTTTCGAAACCATCGCCTGCTGTTAGAGAAACGGCATCGTTAGAGAAGATGTGGCCCCTCTAATTCCGACCATAACTCACGTAAGACTAAATGCGCTCGTCGAGTGCCAAATGTTCACGGGCAGTTTGGCAAACAAAGACTGAGGGAGGCTTGATAAACGCTCGCGCAGAAATGTCGAATCAACTTCGTTGTCAGTTGACATGGGACTGAGATGACACATGATCAATAATCCCGCAGTCATTTTCCATCCAGGGCTGCTCCAGTGCAGCAATTTAGCGTAGCTACAACCTGGTTTCGGATTGCAGGGACTTCGGAGGAGTGCCTGACTTTGACATACTGACGCCGTATTTCTGCGAAGAGTTATGGATGGTTAAGATCAGAGTTGTTTGTTTCTGTTGATGTCTCTTTTCTTGCTTTATTTGCATATATATGTATATACATCTGCCATATGCTACTTGCTGAATTCCACGCATTCTCAATAAGGCTGAGAAACAGACGAAGAGGAGAAGATCGGAAGAACTTTGAGGCTTATGGAGGTGGCTCTGCTTCAGCTCGGCAGGTGGGCAGAATTAACTTATTTTTGCTGACCTCTATAGCAGCCATAAAGACACTAATAGTATCAATGTGAGTTCTGTAATGTTTACGCCTCGACTCGCTAATCAGCAGACTGATGCAAAAGTACGTTTTTTTATGTTTTCTCCATGTCCTTGTATCAGCTTGTATCAGCAAGCTGCTAGCATGGTCTCTTTAAAGTGTTTTGATTTTCAGCAATCCTGGTACGAATATAGCCAAATAATTAAGAAATGGAACTCAGTCTTTGCCACAATGTCACAATATCTAAATTTTGATTTAGCTAACGTAATCTAAAACAGCCCATAAGGAGAAAGATCTGAAGAACAAACACTGGAAAGACCCCCAAGAGTTGAACGGCATGAAAAGGACTGAGGATGTTGCTCTGCTTCTGCTCCACAGGTGGGCAGTATTACCTTATTTCTGCTGACTTCCATAGCAACCATAAAGAAACGAATATTAGCTCTGTAACGTTTACACTTATCACTAATCGTTTGTCTCCATGTCCTTGTATCAGCTTGTATCAGCTTGTATCAGCGAGCTACTAGCATGCTAGTCTCATTTATCTGTTTTTATCTTTAGCATTTATCCTGGTATAAATTTAGATAATTGATTAAGAGATGATGCTTTGTATTTCCCCTAGCAACGGCAGTTTGATTCCCCTCCCTATTATTACTCACCCTATTGAAACATGGCCTTTGAAACAATGTCACTTTATCTAACTTTTTATTTAACTAACGTGATCTGAAACAGCCCAAGAGTAAAAAGATCGGACTAACAAAGACTGGAGAGACCTCAAAGAGTTGAACCCCATGAAACGGGCTGAGGGGGTTGCCCTGCTTAAGCTCGGCAGGTGGGCAACATTAACTTTTGCTCTTTCACAGAACCACTAGGTTAGTTTAGTTTGGGCCTGATTGCTAAAGTTTGTGATCGGTAAGTCCATCAGCAACTGTAGCGACAGCTTGCTAACTTTCAACCTAGCTAACCTATTATGATAGTATTTATTTTTATAATACTTAAACTTAAAAAACTATTTTGCTAGCGTAATTCTGCGTAATTCTGAATGCTATGCTAGTTAAAGTTACCTTCCTCGTAAGCTTAACTGACAAACCTAAGGTCATCTTGTTGGCCATTGTAGTTCTGCAGAAGCAACTTCAACAACCATAGCTAGATACACAACTCCGGAAAAAATGAAGAGACCACCTTAAATGATCAATTTCTCTGGTTGACAACCATTGACAACATTCCAAAATCAAAATATTTGCTATTTAGAGCATATATATATATATATATATATATATATATATATATATATATGTATATATATCTGTTATATATATATAACAGATAACACCATCACCTGCCATTACGTTACAACAACACCATGTGGGAGATTGGGGTTCGATTCCCAGTCTGGGTGACTATGCTGCGCTACACCAATAAGAGTCCTTGGGCAAGACTCCTAACAGTACACTCAGTACACTGACCCACCTCTGTAATACGAGTAACCATGTAAGAGCGTCTGCTAAATGCCATAAATGTAAATGTATATATATATAGAAATGACAACTGCTCAAATACTGTAAAAAAATGATTATAATAATTATAATGCAAATACGTTATTATTCAAATTTAAACAACACAGTGCTAATATTTGGACTTTGAGAGCATTCAGAAATCACTATTGTGAAATAACCTTGACGGCCAATCACAGCTCTTATGTCTTGGCCGGCTCTCCACTAGTCTTTCACGTTGCTGTTGGGTGACTTTATGCCATTCATAGTCTGCAAATTCAGCTAACTCAGCTTTGTTGGGTTAAAGGCCTGGAATTAAATGGCTGCCAGACATGTAGAGATGCCAATTTAAGAAAAAAACATTAAGTGTGTTGTCTGGCTGTCTGGCATTCGCGTAGACAAACAGCTGCGTGGTTAACACAACTGTTTAAATACTTGCCTATGTGCTAGATGTGATACTGGAGGCTTCCACTAGAGGGCAGGCCAGAGAACACTGACCAGGTTTCCACATTGACTTTTAATATTTCTTGGTAGTTGTTTTGACAAACACACAGCGGCGAGGACACGTCCTACAGATGCGGGTAGTTGCGGACTTGGTCACACAGCCTTTCTTGAAACTTGCCGCCACTTTGATGCTGTGAGTGCCTGCACTGCCCCTACCGTTTTTGTGTGTACTGCACCCAACGCGGCAAATCCAGTGTACGTGAACGTGTCGTTAAACAGCAGGCTAACTAACCTAGCAAGGCCTAGCAATCCCTTAGTGAGATATTTGCTTGCCTCTATATGATCCTCTGAGGCTGATAAAAATTTTGGTGGGAATTCTGGAATTTCTACACAACTCAGTAATAAAAACATAAGTAGTTGAGGACATGACTTCACCTGCAGTCAGACCCCAGTGGAGTGAAGAAAGTATTGCTTGTCTACAGCTGGTCTAGTCCCTGTAGTGAGGCACTGCCAATAGAACAAGACTGAAAATATTGGCTCCATGCCTAAGGCCAGGCGTAGGCTCGAGGGGTATAAGGGCCCCCAGTATTGAGCTGTGGAGCAGTGGAACTGCTGTGTTCTCTGGAATGATGGTCGGTGCTCCATCCAATACTTTTTTGAATAAGTCGGGGAGTTGGGGATGAGATGGGGTGGTGATGATCATCCGTCATCCTGACCTTTTAATGCTCTGGTCGCTGGATGCAATCAAATCCTTACAGCAATTCTCCAAAATCTAGTAGAAAGCCTTCTTTCATGGACAGTAGAGACAGTTACTTTAACAAAAGCAGCATCAACTCATTTTAATACCCTTGATTTTGGAAGAAACAGTGAATAAGCAGATGTCCCAATACTTTTGTCTTTTAAGGTAGAATGGAGTAGGAAGCAAACTTCATTCAGCTTCATTAGACTGTTCTTTGTGTATGCTAATGATTTCTGGTCAGCTGGTCAGATTCTATAATGGGCTCTTTTCATTGATGGACGGGTTAGAGGGCAGGTGATAAGTAGAGCAGCCGGACTACAGTCTTTAATTGTAAAGCGAGTAAGAGTACCTGATAAAACGTCTAATGAGTGGAGGTACACAGTAGGTGTACTGAATAACCTGCCAACTCAGTGTGCTGCATACTGACCCGTATCAGGAGAGAGAAACCTACGAGAAGATCTGGAAACCAGGCACGACCCGATTGTAATTTCATTCTCTCCCAGTTCTCTCTCCCTCTAACTCTCTCTCTCTGAGTTCCCTCTAAAATGATTTAACAAATGGAGATCCCCGCCACCCCTCGGTGTGTCAGGCATGCGGTGCCCTGGGTGACAGCGCACGGCCTGAAAGGTGAGTGAGCATTCAGCGCACGTTAAAACGGCTTTTACGCTGCGATCGGCTCTCTTAATTGCCCTCGCTCCGGAGACCCCGGGGCCTCAATTTCCTCCTGACTTTTATCTAATGTGCCATTAGTGCTAATGAACCCACCACTCACGGAGACACAGAACACACTGTGAAATCGCACTACCCACCCCACTGCCACCACCACCACCACCACCACCACCAGCACCATACCACATCCAACCTCCGGTCCATGCTGGAAACATCTGGAACATGTGCTTATCAGGCAGCAGAACTCAACGCCACTAAGTGTTGGAAATGAATAGAGGAGCTGAGGTGCAGCCGGACAGTGTACGGTCAACACAATGGCTGCTGAAAGCGAGGTACAGGTGCAGGACAGGGGGTACTCCAGGACCAGGATTAGGGACCTGTGCAGTAAAAGAACATTGAGAGGTTCTCAAACCAGTCCTCAGGGACTTGGGTACCATGATTAAGAACCTGTACCATAGAAGAACCACTTTTGGTTGCCTAAAGGAGTGGTTCTCCAACCAGTATGCAGAAAACTGCAGGACTAGAGTACACCAGTAACAGGATAACAGAAAATCTGTGCCATGTACCAAGCCTATAGAACCCTGTACTTTTAAAGAACATTTTGGAGCCCACATTTTTATTTGTATTTTAATTTAGAATTTACCCAATTTTCTCCTCAGTTTAGCTGAGCCAATTAACTCACCCACTTACTGGGACCCCACACTGGCCTATCTCTTGCAATACTCTCAACATTTCCTCTTTTCCAACTGCCGCCAATGCAGCATCACTGGGCAGCCAACACACTCAGAGGAAAGCACCGGATCCCCAGCTCAAGAGCTAGAGCTAACAGACTCCTGTGCCAGCCAGCATCACAGTGGGAGCACAGAAAGAACATGGCCAACTGTGCTCTCCCAGGCTCCGGCTACTGATGGCGAAGCAATATAGGCCCATAGTGTCTGAGTCTGCTGAGCCACTCTGAACCCCAGATGATTCCCCTTTTCTTGCACATCTTAGCGTATTCACCTTCGGCTCTATCACACCACTCTTTAACCCAGAAAGGCGCTGATAATCAGCTGGTTACTTGATTACAACAAGGGTGCTGGGAGCATATTTCATTCACTGAAAAGTTTCTTTAGTGAACCGGAGGTGGTTGTTCTATGGCTCCATTCCAAATAACACTTTTTGGACTATAAAATGGGCAATTCATTCATTTAAGGACCATTATGGGCCCGTTGCCTCTTCGGTTGCTCCGCCGACCTGCGAGAGGTGTCAGAATCATGAGCCCTTTTGGCTCTGCCCACTCTCCGGAAGCCTACACGTTTTGAAGTAATGAAATCATTCTTCAGAATCAGTGGGTTGTTGGAATGGCATGACCAAGACCTTTAAAACTTCATTTAGACCTGCGGTGCTGATAGGGAAGTCGTAATGTCTCCTCTAATGACTACAAGCAGAGGCAGTCTTGAAGCTATTGAACTGTCTAGCACAATCCATTTAGCGGGAGCTTTGACCTGAAACTACATTTCCCACGCTTCTTTGCTCTTTTCTCTCTCACAGGGAGGTCAAGGCCACTTGGCTATTAACCTGTATTGAAGGAAGAGCTTGGTTTCAGTACTGAGCGGAATGCTAAACTACACCGCATCCGTCATCACTGCATCTGAGACCTGCATGGCACAGATTCCATAGAAAGTCATTAAAGGAAGGGAAGGAGCACAATTTGGGCAAAGACTGAGGATTGGGCAAAGGCCAGAGAGGCCTTCTGCTGCAGCTCACTCTGTAGGCATAATCTTGAAGACCAATTCCATGAATCTGTTCAGAATTTCCTGTACAATTATATATCATTAATATGCAAACAAATCCATTCTGATGATGTAAGGTGTTCTATTGTAGATGAAACCCCCAAACTGTCTCATATCTGCATCCCAATTGCATACTACACACTAATACTACAAGGGATGCCCCCCAGACCAAAAATGAGGCAGATGGAGTTGCATGAGGGTGATCAGGCTATAAATAACTGGACTCAGGTCAAGAGTGCAGTACAGTGCAGTAAGTGTCTCATTGGATGTGTGGAATGAATATGGCCAAGGCCATAGTGTGAAGGACAGTAGCATATGGTTATACGGGTCTACCAGCAGTGGCAGAAATCCCAGTCTACTGGAAATCCTTGTCATTCTTGAGCACAAGTGAACAAATGCCTCCTGATTGCCACTCTGCTCCATATGTTGATGGTATGCAGTTTTCTGTGGTGTAATCTTTCAGAAATTGTTGGTGAAGGACCTGCGCTGACTTCTAGAAGCAATTCTTGCTTGGAAATGAAGCGATTTTAATTTTCAAGCCTTAAAACAGGCCTGTCTGTAAGTTTCATCTTTCAGGCACAATTTTGTGAGATTGTAGACTGTAGACTGGGATTCCTGGCCCTGCTGGTAGAACCGTAGACCATACGCTTCCATTCACCTGCAGATTTGGCTACTTCCTTCACACTATGGCCTTTGGCATACAGCACTATACAAGTTCTCTGTTGACAAGCTTCTCCATCGTATCCCAAGGGTATTGGATAGAGCTCCATCACTCCACACTTGTCTGGTGTTACCAATGATCCTTTGCGCGATGCCATAAAACAACTGCATTTGGTTCTATAAAGGATCATGTTTGGAATAGAGATGTGTGAAGAACCTTTAATTATAAGTTTGGGCACAGCACCCCAATCAATCAGCCATGCTGTTTGTGTGGAGAACATTGGAGACAAGCTATGAGGCTATTGAAAGCAGTTGTGTCAGCATTGGTGATGCACCTTAAATGAGCTAAATTCACAAATTAGAAAGGTTGTCTGGATCCTTTAGGACATATACTGTAAATAAATGTGCTATGCTGACAGCAACTGTAACTTTTAGGGGTTAAAAACTTTTTTTTTTTACCTTTAAAGACCTTTTACTTTTCGCCAGCTTGCTCAGCGGGGACAATGGCGGGTAAATCTTGTGAAGACGGAGATTACTCTCTCGGAAGCAGCAAGAGCAGATCCCATGCAGCTGCTACATTGGCAGATGGAAAGCGGCGCAGCAAGATTCTTCAAAGTCATCTTAAAAGAGAGAATTAGGTACTAATCTCTGTGGAGGTCCGTTTGGGGAGAAAAAAGATTGATCTCAGTTTTTCGAAGAGATTTCAAGACAGTGGACATTCTAGAGGTTTTTTTTTTTTAATAGGAGTGATCTTTGGCTGGCAGTGCTGCATGAATGAGTCATGGCTGGGTGTTTAAATGTAACATGGAGATAAGGTAAAAGCCTCTCCTCTCTACACGAAAGCCTCAGTGGCCTTTCCATCTCTGCGGAGAAGCTAATCAAATGGAAGAGCCCAAGGCATACAGGCATCTTGGCTGCAAGCTTCAAAAAAAAAAAAATATATATATACATTTTTTGGATTTGCCCTGGTAAGCATGCGTTTATAGCAGAGCCATCGAAGGATTGAGAAGAGGAGCTAAAAATGAGGGTGAATAAATCAGGATGCAAAAAGGGCTGGAAATTTGATGAAGATCACAGTCAAATTTTCCAAGACCAGCAACAGCAAGGATCTGTCAGAGATAAAACCTTATGCATATTTAAAGGAGCATTATTTAAGAGTCAGGAAACACGACCTCTAGTGGTTAAGAAATGGTGTACACAACAACACTGGAATTATATTTTTCCCTTTAGACCCCGCTCCCATTCTATGAATTTGTGATGATGGCGTAAGACAGGATGGAGTAACTGGCTGTCAAGGAGATGGTGGTGTAGTGGGACATTGATGAGATGGGGTGGAGTCATGGGGTATTGATGAGATGGGTGTGGAGTAATGGGCCGTTGATGAGATGTTGGTGGAGTAATAGGAGTTGTAGAGATGGGGTGGAGTGATTAGGCATTGTAGAGATGGATGGAGTGATGGGGCGTTGTAGAGATGGGTGTGGAGCAACTGTGCATTGTGGAGATGGGGTGAAGAGATGGGGCGTTGATAAGATGTGGTGGAGTGATGCAGTGGAGTAATGGGCATTGTGGAGATGGTGTGGAGGGATTGGTCATTGTGGAGATGGGGTGGAGTAATGGTGTGTTGAGGAGATGTGGTGGAGTCATGGGGTAATGATAAGATGGGTGTAGAATAATAAGGCATTGATTAAATGGGTTTGGAGTAATGGGGCGTTAATGAGATGAGGTGCAATAATAAGCATTGTGGAGATGGGGTGGAGTGATCGGGCAGTGTGGAGATGGGGTGGAGTGATAGGGCATTGATGAGATGATGGTGGAGTAATGGGCGTTGTGGAGATGGGGTAGAGAGATTGGGCGTTGTGGAGGTGGGGTGGAGTGATGTGATGGAGTAATGGGCCGTTGAGCAGATGGAGTGGAGTGATTGGGCGTTGTGGAGATGGGGTGGAGTGATTGGGCGTTGTGGAGGTCGGACAGGGAGCTGGACCAGGGCGCTGTCCTTTCAACAGGTTTTCTCAGGCACTCTAAAAACACGTGTGCTGATGCCTTTGTTAGAATAATAATAATTATTATTATTATTTGATTATGTTCTACATATTTTTTCAGTGTTGAATTGGTAAAAAAGAGGAAATAGAAGACCGGCTAATGCGTACTTAAGTGCTATTGTACTGTGCTTTTATTTTTTTCATCTATTATTCACCCACCTATTTAAGAGCTCCTTTAAAGAGGTTTGAAGTCAAGTGAAATGTCTGAAAGTACTCAAAGTACAGAGCGAGAGGAAAGTAGACTATTAAACAAAGAAGGGAAAGTTTGCAGGTGCCGGAGAAGAAGAAGTCTGAGGTGCACACGGGAAAGGAAAGTGCTCGACTCACTTTGTGGTGGTATGGATTTATTGAAATGTATCACCTCTTCTGAAAAGGCCCTCCAGCACACAAGCATTATCCTACGCTCTCTCAGATCCATATCATATTATAAGTAATGGAGTGGGAGGCTAGGTGGGGGCGGCTAGCCGAAGACATTATTCAAGTCTAACAGCAGGTGTGTGTGTGTGTGTGTGAGAGCGTGTGTGTGTGTGTGTGTTGGAGACGGATAGACAATGGGGTGAGTGTTTGCTGCTCATTTGGATTAGGAGGACTTCTACAGCGTGGTTTTAAGCACTCCTGTATTTCGGGGGCATGTGCACGGTGGTGATCTTCGTAAAAGTTGGCCGTTCCCTTCGCTTTGCATTCTAATTAGCTTGGTTTAACCAAAGCACACGTTATATTGAACTGAACACTTTAGCGCTTGGTGGTAATATTAGTGCTGCTACAGGGCAATGTAGCAATTGTTATGGATCCATAACGATTCAAAAATATCTATGCAGCAATATTTGCACTGAAAAACTGCTTGAAAGCTCTGGTGGAACTAATTTACAGTAGAACCTTTAGGCTCCTTGAGCACATCATTTAAAAACCATCATCTCAGTAATAAGAGAGGTTTTACTGTAGAAGCTCCAGATCTCATCAGAACAGATAAAGCAGGTATACATAAATCCAGTAAAAAGGAGAAACAAGAGCTTCTCATTCTGAAGAAAGAAAGTAGTGAGATCTTGTCGGTGAGCTAGTCTGAAGAACAGAGCTCGGTTCCTCCAGGTTTCTCCTGGACGCCCCCCGTCCAGCCAGCACAGTGTGGAGGATGTGTTCAACTCCATCAGCAGCAGCAGCAGCAGCAGCAGCTCACCTGATTTACCATCATTAAGCCCTGATTTACCACCAAACCAGGTGTTGATCTGAGGAGAACTCTAAATAATATTAGACTCCATGAGAGAGGAGAACTTTGGAGATGTTCTAATGATGAACACAGTGATGGAGAACCACCACCACCACTTTCTGTAGGAGTGTTATTATTAGTGTTTATTCTAATATCAGTGATTTACTGAGGACATAAACACTTACTGACCAGATAAGCAGCTTATCATCCTCATTTTTGCAGGTGCCCAAACTATTTTGACATTAAAGTGCTGTATATGTAAAAATTAAGGATATGACCCCTTTCATATTAAATAATCTGTTTTAAACTATAGATATATAATTATATTATGTATTAAATAACAATTTTTACATTCAGAAACCCAGCATTATCTATCATAAACCACATCAATTGATAGGCTGGGAGCTTCTCATTCTGAAGAAAGAAAGTAGTGAGATCTTGTCGGTGAGCTAGTCTGAAGAACAGAGCTCAGTTCCTCCAGGTTTCTCCTGGATGCCCCCCAGTCCAGCCAGCACAGCGTGGAGGATGTGTTCAACTCCATCAGCAGAAGCAGCAGCTCACCTGATTTACCATCATTAAGCCCTGATTTACCATCAAACCAGGTGTTGATCTGAGGAGAACTCTAAATAATACTAGACTCCATGAGAGAGGAGAACTTTGGAGATGTTTTATTGAATGTCTGAATCAAGAGGTGAGGGCAATCCTTCATTTTTTAAAAATATTTTGTGTATAAATTGAGACTAAAATATACATCTAAAATATACAAGCATTATTAATAGTGATAATTCAATAGAATTATTATTATTATTTTCCAAAACTGATTCAATAAAGTTCCAAAAATGACCAATTTTTTATGTGTCCCCTATTCTAGGATGACCTTCTCTGCCCAGCAACCCTTGCATTTAATCTCTGTAAAACGGTTGAACTTTGTGACATCACAAAAATTATAAATTTTTTTTTTGGATACTTAATTTCCATTATAAGGACTGTATCATCCGGGAAGTGAGTGGTAGAATTCGAAACTATGCTAACGCACTACATCACACGCTTGTGTTGCAAAATGCAAGCCTGTGGTCCGCCGGTGGGCCGGAAGTGTTATTATTAGCTTCTATTACCAATGAATAGCCCCACCCATTAGTACAGAAGTCCCTGTAGTTACTGAGTAACTGAGTAAGGTGTTACATCCCTCATAACTACCTCTATAGAGACAGTGTGTCTATCAGCGTATTCACAATGCAATCCTTTCCCCTTTGCTCGATTTAACCTGTCTGTTCAATGACATGCAGATGTAAGAGCCGTAATGAAGAAATCGCTCCACATTCTAATTAAAAACAATATTGAAATCATCATCCAATCTTGATTATCCAATAACCACGCCGCAAAATCCTGGAATTAGAGATGCTGGGATAAGATGCTTATTTAGGAGGAGGTGGGCATGACCTCTGTGTTGAGAAATGAAAAGCTTGATTTGGAAGGGTGCTATCAAACCACCGCTGTGCTCATCTATTGCAATTTTACGACGACAATAGAGGGGAAGGTAGCATGTGGCCTTTTATTTTTATAAGAGCGTAATTTTTGATAACATCTCTAATGTCCTCGGTGGCCCGGGCGAGGGCTGATGGATGAAAGGCCCAAGTGGAGAGAGAGAGCGCACGAGTCCTTTTCCCCATTGTGGGAGATGCTAACGCAGCAATCCAGTCCAGCACAATCATGGCAATTATGCCAGATGAGAGTTGATTACAGTTTACAGGGCTTACAAAGTCATTCCTGTAGCATTTACTGAACAAGGAAAAGTACAGACTCCCAACCTATCGATTGCTACGGTTTATGAGAGATTGTGCTGGGTTTCTGAATGTAAAGAAATGTTATATAATACATAATATAATTATGGCTATAGTTTAAAATAGACCATTTCATTTGAAAGGGGTCATATCCTCAATTCTTACATTTTGACATGAACTGATGTTTTAAGTTTGGGCACCTGTGAAAATGAGGGTGAAAAGTTGCTTATCTGGGAGGTAAGTGTTTATTTCCTCAGTAAAACACTAATATTATAATAAATACTATTAATATTTCTACAGAAAGTTCATTAGAACATCTCCAAAGTTCTCCTCTCTCATGGAGTCTAATATTATTTAGAGTTCTCCTCAGATCAACACCTGGTTTGGTGGTAAATCAGGGCTTAATGATGGTAAATCAGGTGAGCTGCTGCTGCTGCTTCTGCTGCTGCTGCTGGAGTTGAACACATCCTCCACGCTGTGCTGGCTGGACTGGGAGGGGGGCATCCAGGAGAAACCTGGAGGAACCGAGCTCTGCTCTTCAGACTAGCTCACCAACAAGATCTCACTACTTTCTTTCTTCAGAATGAGAAGCTCTTGTTTCTCCTTTTTACTGGATTTATGTTCACCTGCATCTGTTCTGATGGGATCTGGAGTTTTTACAAGCAAAAACTCTCATAACTCTCATAAACTCTCATTTTGCACTGTGCCTTTAAGACCGACTTAAGTTATAACACTCCTTATAACTTCAACATGGGCGAGTTAACATGTATATATGGTATGCAATTACATTAGCTGTAGAAGAAAAGAGTTTTATATGACCATTGTTTTAGATGACTGGACTGGAATGGTGGTTAAATTGCAATGATCGAACAGTGAAATGAGCCCCAGCCCATATAAGGAGCCTTCATATCGTTACGCATGTGGTCCAATCTAGAAAGACTTGACTCAGCAGTCGACTCTGTTATCACGTGTTAAACTGTTTACACCATTTAAGTCAATATCTAGATTGTACACATAAAAAACCCACCTGAATTTCAACACATTATTAATTATTAATATTAAGAATGAGAGCTGGACTCAAAATCACAATAACAAATTTAACAAATAAATAATATACTGCTGGTGTATCCTCAAAATAATGAAAATCAAAATCTGCAAAATAATGAGATTAGAAATTTAATCTCATACTGCCTTTCACATGTTTTCCACCAGAGGAAGTGACATCACTGAGTTTGGGTCTGGTGTTTTTTTTTTTTGTTTTTTTTAGAACTGTTTGCAGATTTTATGCAGTTTTGAATCAGATGCAACATTGGAACGGACATAAAATATATTTTTTAATTACTGAAATGATATATTGCACAGGAAATTGATATTCTATGCAATTGATTTTATAACTGTAAATAGAAAAGGCACAGAAAACTGAACATTAGATTGAATTATTTAATGTTAAATCAAATGTCTGAATGTCTGAATTAAGAGGTAAGGGAGGGGATCGTTTTTGGGGTGGGTTAGTTAGTGGGGTTAGTTCATATTTTATGTATAAATTGAGTCTAAACTCAAGCATTAATAATAGTAATAATTTAATATAATTTGTTTGTTAATTTTCCCAAAATGATTTAAATAAAGATGTTTAAAGATGAAAGATGTAATAAAAATACCAAAAGGTTTATCTAAGAGATGTGAAATGTACCCCAAATTATAGAATGAGCCAAATTAGAAATATATATATATATATTAGTCACTGAATTTGTTGAACACAAATGATCTAACAGCAGAATGAACGCGAGTCTGTGTTTCATTATGCATGTCCTCTTTTGTTGGCTTTTATGTCACAGGCCCGCCACCGGCCGCCGTACCCCCTCTCTGCCCAGCGTCCTTTGCTTTTAATCTCTCCGTATCTGTGGGTTAGAGTCGGGATTCGGTGGCCATCTGCCTGTGGCTACAAATAGCGTGTAAAGTTCTGTTTGACCGTGAGCAAGATGCCATGCTTAATATTGCACTGGCATCAGCATTCTCCTTCAGTGCCAAAGCTCATTAGCAAACCACCGGCTCGGCTCACACTGAGAATTACTGCCTGGATCAGCTCAATTGACTTAGCTTTCTCTAAAAGTGATGCAAAAGCTCTGTAGGTTCCACGCATCCGAGTACGGAAGTTGCACGAGTTGGCTTTGCATGAGGAGGCCGGGTTTCCTTTGTATGTTAATGTCGTACGCTCTTCATGTTAATGGCTTTTTCTAACACGCCTGCTGTTTATTACACCATAAAGTGGCATCTGTTTGCGCCTCGTACTCGACCCTGTCCCCACGAACACACCGCAAAACAGAATTTGTACTGTTAATAATCAAGCCGGGCGTTTTTCCAGATGTGCGCCTCGTCCCTCATTGATGCTGGTGACAGATACTGCCGTCCTCCTTGCATCACTTTGTGTTTTGGGCACACCTGCTGTTTACTTAGCTGTAATTGGCAAACGACAATGACAGGGGCTAAGCCCGCGCCCGAGAGCCAGTGACCTGAAATCTCTGCCTTTCCGCAATAATGAGCAGCTCCGGCCAAGCAAATGTACTGCAATAAATGCAATTTGCAAGCTGCTTATTTGTATTATTAAATTCAAGGCGCGCTCAAATATCCAGCCCTGTTCATTATTATTAGGTTTGTTATGCTAATAACACGGGGACCAATTAAACGGCTTCATTTCCATTAGAATTCTCTCCCAGCGATAGCGGCTATATTTCCGCCGACAAGGCTGAGTAAATACGCCGTGCCACTGACAGCTGTCAGAATTAGAAAATATTCACAAGTAAAAATGAAAAACAAAAGCCCTTGAGGTGGGAAGAGGCATTATAATGAAAGAGGAGAGCGTTCCCGGCAATAACGCTTTCCCTGTTCCCCTGACTTTGTATAAGCACACAGGCAGAGAAGCAAAAAGAAGAACTGTTATTTAACCATATTTCCATAGAAATATTGCCACGCTTTTCATTTTGAGAGATGAAAATGCTGTATGTCACAGTATTGTTGCGAAAAATGACATTGTAGCTGAAAGCGGCAATCACTGGGGACCAAGCACTTTTGTCAAGCAGGGCTTTCTTTGCAATTTATAGTATAGAGTATCCCTACAGGTGAAATCCACACGTGTTTTGCTTTGAACAATCATACGAGATTTGCACAGATGATATGATAACCGTCTCATAAAATATTATGTTTTTATGTTTTTACAGTATACATTCCCCTTGAGGTTGTTTTTGTAGATGTTATTTTTATATACTAACCCTATAATGAATAAAAACAGTTTTTCTTTGGTGGAACAAATAAATAAACAATGTATTAATGGAGGCATATGCAAAGTGTCCCCCTTTTGACAACAAATAAGTAAGAGAGTTGCACATGAGGTGAAGCTTTTTTGAACTATTTTGTTTCCAGTTTATGATTATTTATATTATGATTGAATCTGCTGATTTTCTCTGACAATAGTAATAAATTGGTGGGTATTTTTTCCAATATTAAACAAAAGAACATGGTATTACAACAATTCATTTTCATACCACAGTATACTTACAACTAGTATGCCACTACAACCCTACTGCCTACATATTATTATTATTTCCCAAATCTTTGTGTTGAAAGTAATGGTCTAGTGGAGTATTTTGGCCTACATTTTCGGAAGTCTGAAATTATAAGAAATTCATAAAAATTACAAGTTGTATGATGTTCTTGGGTAGAGTGTGGTAAAAACTGATGGTGGAATGCATGCAAATGTTACTACCTACCCCATAACAGCCTGAAGTTATAGCTAACAATACAAAATAATATGGTAAATTGACACAAATGCCATGAATTTAATACAGGTAAATATTTCCTGAATTATCTAGTATATACATACATACATATATGTATTGAATTCATGGCATTTCTGTCAATTTACCATATTATTTTAATAATTGTGTCAATATACCATATTATACTAACCAGTAAGTATATATAAGTTAACCATTAACATGCTTTATGTTTTTGTGTTGATACATTCACATTACCTTTTTTACGTTTCCACATAATTTTCACCTAAATGTTCATCATTTTGATTCCACTGCCAAACATGTTCTGCCATAGGACGTTTGGTGATGGCTGGATCAAGCGATAATGATGCTCAGCTGTTTAAGATCATTAAGCCACACTCCACCTCAACTGGTATAAGCTTGCAGACCCTTAATCGCCACTATCCTTTGCATGCAGCACTCTAAAAATGGAGGAAACAGCTGCAAGTGGGCGTGCAAGTCATTTAGAAGCAAAAATGAAATGCAGCATGATGAGTAATTACTTAACCATATTTTCAAAGGAAATATTGCAGTTCTGTTCATTTTGAGAAAATAAATGTACGTCACTGTTTCAATCAATGACAAAAGAAATTGATTATTTTTTTGTTTGTTTGTTTTTTGTTTGTGAAATGAGGCTGGTATTGAAATTTAATCATTAAAATCCATTATATCCCAAATAAAGATGTTGCATAGCTTATGTTAGTAATTCATGACTATCTCTGCATTAGCATTAACTTTGAGACACAACCTGACTTGGTGACTAATTAAAATATTATACATTTGAGCTATACAATATTTTAGATATGAATATATAATGCATTTTTCTTTTCAAAATATCTTATCTGTTAAGCTTCAGTTCCAGCTTTGCCCATTCATTTGAGAACCCTTTGATGCAGATAGGGCCAATGGCCTAAGACTACTTGACAAAAGTCAGTTTCGTATATGAATATTATTAAATATCATGTTGGTGGTCTATAAGGGTTTTTATGTTCAGTATAAGCCAAGAAATATATAGAAGAAAAGAATTTTAACTCATGGTCCAAGAGATATGGGCCAAAACGCTGCACCACCATAATCAGGCCAGGCCAGCCAATTCATTTGACTGAGTGTATTTGTTTGTGGGTCTGTGTTTGGGAGGGGAGGGTACTGTACTTTTCCACTGAATTTGTTGTGCCTACAAACTACAGTGTCTGCTGGCTCTTTAGTGCAGAATCATAATAATAATTCTATTAAGAAGACAAAAAACGACAGTAGGGTTCTAGCACTTAGGCCTGGGCCCATAACAGAACTTTGAAAGTTATTGGAATGCAATTGAACCTCCAAGGTTGTGCACCAGTTTCAAAAGCCAGTCAGATGCAAGGCACAAACCTTACAGGACCTTTTAAAAGCAGGCGCAAATTTACGGACGTGTCCTGAAGGCATGCTTCTGGAAGACATGCTTTAACAGGGACTGACGCACGAGCCTCAGACACGTGCTGAAAGAATATTGACCTACAGAACAACACTGTTTCCACTCTCAACAGAAAATGTTCCTTGTCGCAGTCACAACATGTACTCGCATTCCATGGTATTGTTTCTCAGATTGTACTTTTTGAGAAAGAGCAGAATTACACCCCTGTACGCTCTTGCTCTTGGTCACTGAACTTTCATTGAAGTTTCTGGGCCTGTTCATGGCTCTACTGTTTCGCTGCATCTGTAAATCTGTACCTCACAAGCATACCGTCAGTAGATGCCCCTCTGTGTCGTGATTGGTTCCAGCATTAGTAAATATATTGTTAATTTCAGACCCATTACGAGCGTATATTGTAGCAGCATCAAGGCGAATGTGCTTATATCAGTCAGTGTTTGCACTTTTTAGATGGTCTTTGGGGGTCAAGTCGGTTGTAAAGCTGGTCATCCATTTACATTTACATTTACGGCTTTTAGCTGACGTTCTTATCCAGAGCGACTTACAGGGTTACTGGTATTACAGGGGCAGTAGTAGTGTATTGTATTGTTAGGAGTCTGGCCCAAGGACTCTTATTGGTGTAGCACAGCATAGTGACCTAGACTGGGAATCAAACCCCAGTCTCGCACATGGCGTGGTAGTTTACTGGCAGGTAGTGGAGTTATCTGTTGCGCCACACCAACCATCCATGTAAAATAGGTACCCTTGGCTGGGTAACCAGCTTTGCTCTTGACCAGCGTGGCATATGTTTTCATTTGAGGTTGATGTACTAGCTGGTCTTATCAGCACAACCAGCATCACCAAGATGGTCATCCACCTGGTCATACTGGTGACCTACTTGACATGCTGGTCAACCTGTATGACCATGGTGGTTGCCCAGCATGACTGACATGACCATCAGGACCATAGTGGTTGGCCAGCATGACCAGCTTCACCAAGATGGTCGTCCATCTGGTCATACTGGTGACCTACTTGACATGCTGGTCAACCAGTATGACCATGGTGGTTGCCCAGCATGACCAACATGACCATCAGGATCATAGTGGTTGGCCAGCAAGACCAGCTTCACCAAGATGGTCGTCCATCTGGTCATACTGGTGACCTACTCAACATGCTGGTCAACCAGTATGACCATGGTGGTTGCCCAGCATGACCAACATGACCATCAGGATCATAGTGGTTGGCCGGCAAGACCAGCTTCACCAAGATGGTCATCTACCTGGTCATACTGGTGATCTACCTGACCATGCTGGTCAACAAGTATGACCATGGTGGTTGCCCAGCATGACCAACATGACCATCAGGATCATAGTGGTTGGCCGGCAAGACCAGCTTCACCAAGATGGTCATCTGCCTGGTCGTACTGGTGACTTACTGATGAACCACCATGGTCATACTGGTTGACCAGGATGGTCAAGTAGGTCACCAGTATGACCAGGTAGACGACCATCTTGGTGACCGACATGGAACCATCAGGAACAGAAATTGATGCCCTATGAGTACAACATAAACAGCTGTGCATTGGCCTCTATCTGGACATTTTAGACCACCTCAGAGTGACCAGACACTGTTCAAAGAGACGCAAACAAGCAAAGCTGGACCCCCAAAAAACTGCTGCACAGGTCCTTCTGAGCAATTGGACTGCCGCTTCCCTCCCCTCACTGCCCAAAAGACCAGAGCAAAGGGGAAGGCTCTTATGATTGGAGTCACACATGAGAGGTGATTGTGGGGGTCTCATCTGCTGAAAAGCCTGTAAGAGCCCGCAAGGGCTGATAGCAGAAGAGTGGGCCATTTTCCAATCAGCCGATCTCCTGACTGAAGAGGGGCCCAGGCCCAGCCTGAAGAGTTCTGTTTTCTGGCCAACCAGGCGACAAGCATCCATCCAAAACATCCATCAGCCGGGGTGTCATTCTCTAAAAATAATCTATCAGCTCAAAAAAGGGAGCTGAAATGGGTTTGTTTCATTATTTCGTTGGCGCTGTAGTTATGCTGCTGTAATGAATTTACATATTGATATATAGACACAGACATGGAGTACTGGACGTTCTGGAAGATTTGTACTGAACTTGAGCATTCTTGGAATTGCACTATTTTACTTTGACCTAATTACAATTCCAAAGAGAAAACAGTTTTTATAGCTGTTTTATGTTTAAAGCTGTTAAAGTACTGATTTTTTTTTAGCTTTTTTTAAGCAGTTTTTTTTTTTTTTTTGCATTTTCTTTTTTTTACATTTTCTATGTTTTTGCATTGCCCATCTTTTTTGCATTTTCGGGGTTTTCTGCATTTTCTATGTTTTTGCATTTTCATTTTTTTCACATTTTCTATGTTTTTACATTGTGCGTCTTTTTTGCATTTTCAGTATTTTTGCAGATATTTTCTTTTTGCATTGTTTTGCATTTTCTATGTTTTTGCATTTTTGTTTTTTGCATATCATTTTTTTTTTTTTTTGCATTTTCAGTTTTGTTGTGCATTGTCCATTTTTTGCATTTTTTTGCAAATCAGTTTTTTGCATTATCAGTAAAGTTTCCATGCATTTAATGTATTATTCTCATTAAAACATGCACCCAAATTCATATCAGTGTAAAATGATACTGCCCACAACTATGCAAATTTGTATTTGTGTGAGTCTATTACTGCACATTTCACTTCATGTAAGGATTTAAAAAATCACCTCCTATAGGCCTTCATTTACATTTATAGCATTTAGCAGACGCTCTTCTCCAGAACCACTTACAAAAGTTTGTAGAGGCTAGGATCCAAAAGGTGCCTCTAAGCATAGACGCTACTAAATAAAAAAGTCAGTATGGAGACCACAATACTCAGTGGATAAAAAAAAGATTTTATTTTTACCTAATTCTTCTTTGACGCTTCATGTTATTTCTTCTTTCTTCTCTGTCTCTGTTCTTTATTAAGTAATAATTATGTAAAGCTGCTTTGTGACGACAACAGTTGTAAAAAGCGCTATACAAATAAATTTGACTTGACTTGACTTGACTTCTTCATATGCATTAAATCCAGTGTATTTTCCCCAGACATGAGCACTGTAAGCATTAAGCATAAGCTTTGGTCATGATAACCCTTTTTGACCTGAGCAGTTCCTTTTTTTTCCTGTGCAGATTCGACCCAGAGGTAGGCCTACAACAGTCCCCTTGGGTGTAAGTCACCCCTCACATCTTATAATCATACATTCTGACAGACAACTGCTTATAGCCGGGCATGTTCGAATACAGGGCTACATGGGAATCTGAAATGGGAGCGGCGCACCGGGGGGCCACCTGAAATCTAAGGAGCCTTCTGGTCAAAATCAATTTCGCCACGTACGACAAAGACAAAGTCCCTGTAGAAAAGAGCCATGATATAAATGACAAGTGATGAGCAAGCTTCTGTCTGAACATGACAGATGAGTTAACGCCAAGAGACCCTCCATGACAGCTGCTCTCAAACACGTCAAAGGAAAAAAAAAAATACACGCAGGGGAATAAATGGGCTGGACCCCCTACTAGATTGAATTTGTTCCAAAAGAACACATAACAGGGACCTGTAGCGAGAGAGGAAAGTTCTGACAGTGGTGTGTGGGTGGGTGCCTGTGGCACGAGGCCTGTCAAAATAAGATAAAAAAAAAAAGCAGGTGCGTATAATATTAAGGCATTTATCTAATTTCAGGCCTTGAAGATGACAGTTGCTTATTGAGGCGTACTGTATTTGCATATTTACTCAGGCAATGATCACCGTTTCTAGTCACTGAGGCAGTGGAGTAAACGCCAGGCCTTCTCTCATGAGCGTATTCTCTCATGAGCACTTTATTAAGACTGCTATGCTAACTTTTAATTTGAGATGGATTGTTGAGGTTAGTGTTAGAATTAGGGTTAGGTTTCATTTCGATTTTAGATACACTTAGGGGGAATGGTTTCACACTGGTGGTAAGTGAAGGGGGAAGGCATGCCCAGTATGCAAATTTTTACTCAAAAAGGTTGTATTCCACACATAACCCCTCTGTATATTACTGAACCAGAACAGCTGACCCAGTTTTCTGGACTTATAGAGAAACTTCAATATGGGAGAAATGATTAAATCCATCATCAGCACAGTTTATGAGCTTGCATTGGCCAATCACTGTCAATTTGCCAATGGCAATGGAACAAAATCAATTATTATAGGCTGTTTATACTCAAAGATCTATAAAATAAACACAAATGTTCACCTAACTCAAACCTAACTCACTGAGTAAAATGTGGGATGGATCCAGTTTTACGCTCAACAGGCTTCATTTATTAGGTAAAACAACTTTTATGATTAAAGTAGACTTTTTTTATTTTATTTCACATTGAGAGTGTGTATTAGATGAATAAAATAATAATAATAAAATAAAAAACTTGAAAACTATATTAATTTAATATAATAATATAACATAATAACTTGAAAACAAGTATTTAAGATGTTTATTAAGTTCAAATGACCTAAATTGTAAAAGTTTATATCATAGTAATTTATTAATAAAAAATGTACTACATTATATTTTCTTGAAGTGTAATCAAAGTTTACCTGCAAGTATTTGATGAAAGCATATTATAATGTATTTGTAACATATTTTAATTAAGTACATCCATTTTCTATTCTATGTTCTACATATTTAGACCAATCTCAGCATGTTTTAAATACAATTAACTGCACTTTTCTTTCATTAGGGTACAGATGCAGGGCTTCTGTAAAGTGCGCTATGAGAGTATTACATACTGTATATCACTAAATCTAGTTATCAGTCTTGTCAAGAAGACAGTGTATCCTAAAGAATACCTTGTTATGGACAGACACTGACTTTCTGCAAAAACAAAGGGGGGCCTTGAAGTGTGCCATCAATTTCACCCATTTTTATTTGCTTCTCTCTGAAAGCTTAAAAAGATTAAACTTGTAGACCCTGTGAAATAGAATGTGTGCACAGAGTTATAAAGTGGCAATCTGTCTGAAGTGTTTTAGCGCTTCATCTCTGTGCCGTGGTGGCTTTTTTCCCCCATTGCTTGGAGTGATAGATTTTGCGACTGCACAGACTGTGCAGCCCAAACTCTAAAGGACCAATTATCTTTAATGGTTGCATTACAGAAAAAGACAACAGCAGAAGGACTGCCAAGTTATTGTTCCAAGCATTTTCATGGGTTTATGCAATCGACTTCGTGCCGTGCTATACCTCTGACTGGAGAACCACCCTGAAGATATAGTCCTTTGCAAAGGTTTAGACACTCACAGTCAATTAACATATGTTGCTTCTGAAAATCAACTAAACAAGTACAAATATTTGAATACTTTAATTACTATATTCGAATACTATAATTACTATACTCGAATACTATAATTACTATACTCGAATACTATCATTTCAATATTATAATATTTTATTGAAATTATAATATTGGGGAAACATAAAACAATAAAGTGTGTGTTGAGATTATGGCTAAATTTATGTTTAATTTTTTTGATGTGTTAATTTTAGTAAATTAATAGACTGATAAATGAACAGATTAATAAATATATAGAAATTTGCATTCATTTTTTTTATAATATGATTAAAGTATTTCACCCAAATTCTGACCATAACCTCTTAATTTGACCCATGAAGGTATGGTGGCTTGGACGAGGATGATATGTCTGCATTTTTGTCTGTGTGTATGTGTGTGAATACACATTGAACATGCTAACTTGCTAGCATGCTAACATTTACACATTTCTGCTGATCTAAAACAGACTACAGGCTATATTAACTACCTCAAGGGGGCGCTAAATGGCACTAGACGGAACTTGCATGACTGTCTGTTGGAATGAAATGTAAAGACACCTGGTTGTGAGGTCCAGCAAGGTGCAACTGACCCAGTCGTGGGATGAACTGACCTGTGACCTGTGACTGTTTGTGAACCCAGAGTCTTAGCAGTCTTTGGTGAACTGCACAGCTCATTTGGGATTCTATGGGTAGCAAAGGCTGAAGCCACAGTAAACCACCTCTCTCCTTCTTCAAAACGCCCCCAGAGAGCATATCCAATCTCTCTTTTGTGGAAACTGTTGTAAACAAGGCAAACCATACCCCTGACTGCTGTGTTTATGCTAGAGCCCTCCCCCTACGCTGGCAATCACTGAAACTATATGTGAAGCTGTAGAACTTCAGCGAGCACAGCCAACCTCCTCACCTGTGGTTCTGTAGTAGCGCTACAGCTGTAAACTCTTCTTGTTTTGAGCTGTTATGATACCGGCTCGTCCCTCTTTTTTAAGGATCTCTGGTCAAGTAGTGTTTACCTGTTCTCGTAATTATCAGGCCACTTGTAGAAATGCAGGTGTCAAGTGACCAGTTTGTTTTATGTAATGGCCTTGTTTGGTGAACTTTCTCAACTTTGGAGTCTCTGCTCGACGGCTTCAAGAGCTTCAAGAGTCTGTGCATATATTTTGCATATCATGCAGATGTTGCAGGTATTGGCTCTTCAAGAGGTCAGGGAAGGCCATACAATTTGTATGCAAATGTGAAAAGCGGCATAGGTTAAAGCCTCACTGACTCATCCCTCTACACCTAGATATGGTACTGTAATCCATGCATAGATTCACATTCCAGCTAAACGTGCTGTTATTGATCAACCTCTTCACGGGCCTGTGATGGACACGGGGGCCTTCTGTTTTCTGGGCTGAATTGTTCAGAAATAGGTTCGAATATTTTGGTTGAAAGAAACTCCTTTGTCAGGCTGTTGGGTAGGCCAGTATTTAGTACATGAATAAGGCCTCCACTTTTATATGAGATTTTAAATAAGGGTGATGTCACAGAACAACCACTTTTCCCTAAAGTACCTTTCAATAGGTGGCCCTATTTTAGCAATTCCTAGGCTAACCATCACAGGCAGATTTGGGGCGTGCTAGTGTGTCTTTGCTATCATAACGGCGAGAAAATTATGCCTTGCACAACTCGAAACCCGCAACAGTTAAGTATTTAGTCTCTTAATGAATCATGGGTGAGTTTGTTTGGACGTAACGTGCAGTAATAAACCAATCAGCGTGTCGCTCGTCGCTGATTGGTGCGCTTTTAGAGCCAGGTGCGGTCTGACTGACCTTGGCGGATTGCTATTTCAGTTGTGTAAAGCATGGGGGGTATCTGAGCGTCGGGCTGCACGTGCCTGTGTTGACAATTCACTGCCAAGATACCAACGGACGAACATCTGACTGTTGACAAAGGTCTGTCTAGGGTGCTTTCAGTCAGTGGAGCTCCTCCTGTGTTTTCCGTTGCCAAGATACACAGCAATACGCCAGAAACTGACCTGAACACCCCTCATTTCAAGACCACCACGCCCATCAGCGTAGACATATTCACCAGCACCGTTGCTATTTAAACGACGCAGGTGGAAGACATGAAAATAGACTGTTGGTGGTGTGTAAGATAGCAATGAGCATCGTCACATGGAAGATAGGATGTAAGATAGGGCCTATTAATTCTTACGTCCAGATGCACAGGTAGGTGTTGCCTGGATACGGACCGAAAGGTTTTCTTTAGGTGAAAGGGTAAAAAATGTTGATTATATTAAGATTAAAAGTGTGCCTCGCTAATAGTAGGCTAGCAGTTGACTATGCTTCTGTTCGTTGGACAGCTAGCTTCAGCTAGCATCTCGCCTTTAGGTGCTGAAAGTAAAGCGAAAGTGTGTTCAGAGGACCCCTTATCAAACTTGTAAGGATGCAAAGTGACCAATTTTATTGCTGTCGCAACACGCCAGTGTTAACTCTGGTAGCTGTAGCTAGGCTGCGTCGCCAAATGCTTCGGCATGTAGGTTTCCCAGATGCTAAGCTAGTGTACATGTCAGCTGGCACTGTCTTTTAGTAGCATGATAGCAGGTTGCTAAGTGTGTATACATACTACCTCAAATATTCACACCTATGTTGCCATTTTTTAATGAAGATTCATACCGATTCCTCCCAGTTCATACCGATTCATTCCAATCCATCAGGAGCTTTCCATAATGTCACTGGGGAGCAGGTGGTTTGGTATTTGTGAGTTTAGACTATTGGGGTAAAAGGTACAATAATCTTGGGGGTTTTGCCGTTTTGATCCCGGGCCTAACAAACAGATGATAGCTGCAGTAAAGCGTGATAAACATTACGCCTCCCCGCTATAAATTCATGAACTCTCTTCCCTGGGAACGCTAGATAGGCTTTCGGGATGGCGACAGAAATGTAGCGTGTCTTATTCCCCCTCGCACCACCACCACCACCAACACCACCACAACCACCACGCTCCCGAACGCAAAAATGGAGGTCAATAGGAGTGAATATTCCAGATTCACTTTGCATGCTGATTCATTTCCCCCCCTCCCCCCTCATACTTAACCAGCCTCAACTAGGCTTCCTACCTATAAAAGAATTCAATTTGTGGCGAGAGCGACGCCGGGGGCCCGAAATAATCACGCTTGTTCGGAACCCCTTAAGCTCATGTTATGACGAAGGCAAACTGTCAAGCGCTAAGCAGAAAAACATTATGGTCTTTCTTTTCGGAAAATGCACCTGTCATTCCGTATAGAGGACATACGTGTCTCGCGGCCGGCCACAAAACACTATCTGTCGCTTTCACTCTCCTAACACATATCTCTTAAAGCACCGAGAAATAAGGCACTATATTGCCTGCTATTCGGGTCATGGCTCCTACGCTGGCAGGGATTCTGAGCAGCGCCATTTCCCTGGCTCCCGCTCGCCCGCTCTCGCTCTCTTTCACCGGGGGGACCGAGGGGGTTGAGCGCAATCCGTGATTACAGGGATTAGATTGGCTTAAAACCAAAGGGTGCCCAAACACTTTACTCTGAAGGGCAACACTCGTGCAATTTCAAATCTCGCTGGACAGAGAGTTTCAAATGGCAAGCTGGGGGAGGTAGTGGAGGAGGAGGTAGGTGGGGGGTAGGAAGTGGTGTGAGGTGAGGTGTGGTGGGTTGGGGTGGGGAGGGAAAGGGGGAAAAAAAAGACCTGGCATGGACGGAGAGCGATTTTGCTGTGAGCACAGCCAAGCCGACTGTGAATAATGTCATTTGGAAGTCCGGGACAACGGAGGGCCCTGGAACGCAGCCGAGGAAACTGCCCTGCGAGGCCCAGATGAACTTTCAAAAACTCGCTAAAGTCAATGGTGCGTTTAGGCTCTTAATTAAAGCAAAGCACACACTTCTAATTAGACTAATTCTGAGTATTAATTTGAGGGGTCGTTAAGGCGCAGGGAACTAATCTCTATCAAGCCCTCCAAAAGCCATTTAGTGCGACTGGTTATGTGCATCGGAGCATAATGGAAGATACTCTGCGGCAGAGGATCGCCTTATAACCCCTCGGTTGGTGTGATGGAATTTCACAGACAAGAGATTTGTCTAAAATACACACAGAACACAACGTGTCGGAGGGGGTGAGGGAGTGAGGGGGGAGTACTGACGCATGGGAACAATCCTGGGTAAATTTTGGCTGGGTAATGTATGCAGGTGTCACCAGGCGATGGGTTCAATCAGACGCTTGACAATTACGGGCTTAAATGGCCTTGCTTAGCAATCATCTCCGCTAACAATCCAACAGCGATGAATAAGGAGCTCACATGCATCTTGCTTTCATCTCTCCATGACTCAGGAAAGAGGGGATGTCTAAACAGGCACGTCCACCATTGCGAAGGGCAAAACTGCTATCAGAACTGAGTGTTTGCAGCTCCTGTCCTGGTGCCGTTTTGGCACCCTCGGTTGCCAGTCCCTCAGTAGGCGGCCCATTGTAATCAGTCTCATTAACAGAGCTCACCTGTTTCCTTAAGCATGCCAAGCCTGATTAAGATTCAGGCCGGCTTTGAGAACAGGTCAGTTTGCCAAAGATGAGAAGCTACTAAATGTGACAAATCAGGAGCGGCAAAAATTGCTGCCATGCCGCTGCCAAAATGGCAGGAGTTGCTACCATCTAGCATCGCTAATCATGCAGAGTGCAGAGCAGTGGCCTGTGCACTTCAACTTCATCCTGGTGGAGTTTTTTTTCATCTGTCTGCAGTCTATAATCTATTAGTTATTGACTATGCCTTATTAAGCCCCTGTATTCTGTAGTGGATAGGCCTCACTTAAGGCTAAGGCAGTGATAGTCTTTGGTAAGCATTGGTGCAGAGGGGCCAACTGACCTTTGTAGGCCCTATATTGAGTGTTTTGCCCAAAAGCACAACCAGGAGTACCCAGTCATTTAGTCCTGGGATTTGAGCTCACAAACATCTGGTTGCTCATTCATATCTCTCACCAGCCACCCCAAAATTGGCAAGTGCTAGTGCTGTCTGCAATCACACACATCTTACCGTCCCAAAGTCCAGTCAACTACTGAAGTCCTGCTAACTTGATGGTTTCACTTAGAGATATGGCTAGATTTCTGTTCGCCAGATTTGATACCTGTGGAACTCATTTTTGTGAGTATGAGCCTCCATGGGCATCCAAATGTACAGCAAATACACTATATGGACAAAAGTATTAAGACATCTGCTCATTCTTTGTTTCTTAAAAGAGTTTATCCTGCTTTTGTTGGAATAACTGTCTCTGCTGCCCAGGGAAGAAGGCTGTCCACTAGATTTTGGAGGAGCATTGGTGTGAGGATTTGATTGCATTCAGTGACAAGAATATTAGTGAGGTCAGGATGTTGGATGATGATCAAAACCCCACCTCATCCCCAACTCTCCAAAAACTCATCCTAAAAGTACTGGATGAAGCACCAGCCATCTTTCCAGAGAACAAACACGGGGCGGGGGGTTTGTACCCCTCTAGCCCACGCCTGGTGTTAGGCCCGGTGCCAGTAGGTTTATCTCGGTTGATCTGCTCCAGAGAGTCTTACTCTATGGGCAATACCGCTCTACAAGGACAAAGTAGCTGAATGCATTCATTAGAAGGGGTGTCCACAAGTATTTGGACATAAAGTGTAAAAGGCTAATGGATCTAAATCCCATACTTGAATAAATTTGAATACGAGCAGTCGTCATGCTCAGAAGAAAGTGCCAGGTCCCCAGCTCTCCAACAGATGCCTGTGCTGGCCAACATCGCTTCAGCCATCTACCCACATAGGGAGAGCTTACTGATGGCAAAGTGGCATGGTTTGGGATTCGAACTCACAACCCCATGACAATAGTGATAGCGCATTAGACATTAGCGGAGCTGCTTTGAGCACCCACTGGTCAGCTATAACCGCTATAACTATTTGTACATATAGTATAAGAGGCTAATGGATCTAAATCCTATACTTGAATAATCTGAAATGGTTATTTTTTAAGTACAGTAGCGGTGATAACGCTAAAATGATGATCTGCCTGTTACCTCACGGGCCAATGCGACTGGATTATCAGTTAATTGTCATCAACAAAACAGTCATTTCCCGGGAAAGTTCAGCAAAGGCTGGGGGTTGTATGACATGATGATGGAGTCTACTCATCTCACCCCAGTCAAGCCCTGCCTTTTTTAATGTATCTTGATAATTAGGGAATTAGAGAATTGTAGTACACAGTGACAACAGAGGCATGACCATAATAATGAGGTTTCTGTCTGTGTGAGTGTGTGAGTGTGTGTGTGTGTGTGTCTGTGTGAGTGTGTGTGTGTGTGTGTGTGTGTGTGTGTGTGCAGTAATAAACGGGGCACAGTGTCATTCTTCCACATTAGCTTCAGGCAGCACTACTGGATATGTCACTCAGTCAGTGTGTTACAGATGAAATGTACTCTCTCTCTCTCCCTCTTTGGACACTTTTGGAAATGATCATTCGGGTCATACAGATGGAATGAGACCGAGTTCATTATGGAAACACACTAGGTAAATTAGGTAAATGGTAAAGCTGGTAGTTTGGTTTTCCGTAACGCTTCCACACTTCCAGGCCGCATTCTACATAGAAATGAACCTGGGATTCTCAGAACGTTACTTTTTAATGGATACGTCACTGTGCCTCTGTTATTGGCCTGCCAGTAATTAAAACCGCTGGGAAAACACTGTGCACAACGTCTCTGTTCGGCCTTCCTCCTCCTGTCAAAACACGTTTCACTACATTAAACCGGTGTTAGCTAGTCTACTGCTGAAGTCCCCCGCCACCCTCTGATGAAGAAAGGATGTTGAGGAATTATTTTTTATGTGAGTTAGTTGTACGGTATTGATTCACAGGAAGGGAATTTTATCTTTTTGTTGCTTAACTCTGCCCAGTCTGTCAGCCACAGCGCTGAACGAGATATCGGGGGGAGTTACGTGTTTTGCTCAATGGCAGAACCAGAAGTATTCAACTAACATGTGGTTGGTGTGGCGCAAAAGTTAACACCACTACCTACCAGTAAGCTACCACACTACATGGGAGACTGGGGTTCAATTCCTGGTCTAGGTGCTGCGCTACACCAATAAGAGTCCTTGGGCAAGACTCCTAACACTACATTGGCCCACCTCTGTAATACGAGTAACCTTGTAAGTCGCTCTGGATAAGAGCGTCAGCTAAATGCCATAAATGTAAATGTAAATATTCAGTTAGTTCTGGGATTTGAACTCACAAACTTCCGGTTGAAGGTTCATATCTCTATAAATATGAAAGTGCTAGTTCTGTCTGCTGATTTCGGTTCTGTCCAGCCCATTTCGAGGCACATCTGGCATTAACAAGCATTCTTGGTGATCGGACCATGTTCAGGTTGCACTTTATCAGGCCAGATGTATACACCTCCAGGATAAACGGCTTACCATCAGGTCACTCAAAACACCTTCAGACTGTTCAGAGATGCATCTTGGCCTGTTTGTTTATTTGTTTGTCGAATTTTCCTCTTTTTCTCCCAATTTGCTTCCGCCAATTAACCCACCAGTATATAGCACCCCGTAGCACTAGCAATGCTCTCAACACTAGAAGAGTCAGGATTTAAAACACATCTCCTCCAGTACATGTGAAACCAGCCACCGCCTCTTTCCGAGCTGCCGCTGATGCGGCATTGCCTAGCAGCTGAAATGCTTGGAGATAAGCACCGGCTATTCCCAACAGATAGCTGTGCCGGCTAACATCCCTTAAAAGGGATCCGGGGAGAGAGCACCATCTACCCACCCAAAGAGAGCTCAAATGGCCCTGATGGAAATGTGGCATGGCTCGGGATTCGAACTCACAACCTCCAGTCTATAGGCATTAGCTCTGAGCCGCTCTGAGCCAGGCATAATAGGCAAGTAGAAATGCTGTCTGTCGCAAAAAGTTGGGCAGAGTAATTATTACTGTTTTAGATACTGGATACTCTCTCTCTCTCTGTCTCTCTCTCTCTCTCTGTCCCTCTCTATCTCTCCATGTTCCTCAATGTGAGTGAGGGCTTGATTTTTTAACCAGTTTCTCTCTCTCAAGCAGAAGTCTTGAAGTCTCTGTGTAATAAATGTACACAAGAAGACGGCGTCGGTGGAGCATTTTCTTCATCATCTCTACACAACATCGCTAAAGAAATAAAGCACACCTTCCGACACTCAAGTGCACCCATGCACCAATGCAAGAAACTGGAGCAAAGTGAATGGCGTTGATCTCATTCTGGCCAGTTTAGCATGATCCATGATGCCATTCCAAGTTCTGTACCTCTGGACTCTGAAGTTCTTGTCCTCTCACTTCAGAGTTGAACAGCATGAGAGAGTGAGCTGTCATACTATATATTGCACACCAAAGGGTCAATTTGAAGTGGGCTGGAGACTGGAGGATAAGTTATAGAAATGGTTTAGCGGGCGGCAGGTTGTTGTATTGGGTCTCAGGTGGTGCACTGTCATTGAGTGATTGTGTGATTGAAGTTGGTCTACAGATATCAGAACCTCTAATCACCTGTTACAGCCCAGACCCCCACATCCCACACCACTCCAACCCTACGCATGAAATCAGAGACGCGGCCAGAGGGCTAGCAAACAGGCTGTAATTGACTCCTGACATTCTAAAAAGGCTAGTCCAGCGCTGTAATTGAAATAATTGGCTAAAGCTTGCGTTCTGATTGGCTGTTTCAATGTTGTGACCTGATTGGGTGGATGAATCCAGCTTTTTACTAGCTTTATTGACTAGCTGAATCCTGTCATCTGTTTGGCTATTTCAAACCAGCCATCTCATTGACTATTTCAAGGATGAAATCTGATTGGCTATATCAGTACGTCCTTCTGATTGGCTATTTCACCAGTCAACCTGTTAGGTTAGTTGATTCATTCGATCGGACTGATTGCTGCTGTCTAATCAGCTAGTACCATTCCGTCATCTAATTGACAAGCTGAATCCTGCCTTCTGATTGGCTAGCTCAATTCTGCAAACTGGAGAGGCAAGTCTTGCGTAATTATTGGCTGTTTTGGCTGGTTGAACGTTCTAAAGCTGCCACCCGATTGGCTGGTTGAATCTTGTGTTCTAGTAGATTACTTCAACCCTGAAGGTCTGAATTGGCTGGGTAAATACTGCGATCTAATTGGCTAGCTGATTCTACAACCAAGTTGGCTAGTTGAATCATGCATTTTGGTTGGTTATTTCGGCCCTATGTTTTGATTGGCTGCTTTGTTACTGTGCACTGATTGTATAGCTTATTCATGTCATCTGATGTGAACTACAGTACTGTCATCTGATTGGCTAGTTCATCCTGAAACCTAATTGGCCAGTTTAATTCTACATTCTCATTGGCTAATTCAATTCTGTGTTCAATTCAATAAGGCTCAAACCTCAAATTTGTTTAGTAAGAATTTGTGTGATATTTGAGTCCTCTTCAGCCAGAATCACTAAAACTCCCCTGTCTCTAGTAATGGATGTTTCTGACAGTAGCTTTTGTCAAAACTTTTAATGAATGAATACCCTTAACCCCTTAGACCCTTTTCATGTTCATAGCCACATTACTGTAATAATTAACCTCAGTTACATAGACCCTAAAACTGAACCCTGCAGAACTCCACACGATATGCTAAACCATGGCTTGTTACATGGCACATCTGGCACAACAAGTGCGGTATGGAAGTATCACAGAGGAGGCTGCAGACAGCTGGAAGGGTGTCAAGTGCAATGAGGAAGACACAGCTGTGGTCTTCCTCCTGCCCCAGCTGCTTGCCATCCAGGGGTGAGACCTAGTGACCCCAAAATATCGCCTCCCTGACACCGCAACCTAAATCTGTCCTGAACGGTCTTATCTCCCCAGACCATGTGTAGGATTTGACATGTGGTGTGACTTGCCTCGCTGCTTTGCTGTGAGATCAGCCTGATAGGCAGACACTAGACTTGCTTCTCTGAATTACATCCCTTTCTCAAACATGGAATTGGATATCATGGGGTTCTTTAGTGTGAATACAGCCAAGAATGTCAATTACAGTGTCAGTCTACAAACGGTCAAAGTATACTGACAGTAACTATTTACCAATCACCTCACATACATTACTTGCAGCGATGTGAAGGCAATGGAATCAAAAGAGACAGTAAATGAGAGCGCTGTGAAACTGGTGCTTCAGAAAAGCATTTACTAATTACATTTTTGACCTCGGTCAGAACTAAGGAAGGTTCTAACTGAGAATGGGAGGAATTTGGATGCACCTGAATACAATATGACAATATGAAAAACCTGCCTTGTATAAGGTTCATACCCGCAAGTCTTAACAATGAAGAGTGGGTGTGCTAACCACTACCGTTTGCTTTTGCTAACAGCCAACCGTTTTCTTTATTGGCCTTACAAAATGTCCAGGGGGTGAAGCTGGATGCAAATCTAGGCCCTCCATAAAGGTTTCCATTGGTCCAGGTGTGAAGTCGGTCCGGTTCCAGCCCCTCCATCACATTTTCTACTAGAATCCTGTGGTCTACCATGGATTTCATTCTGCTGAATGCTGCTGCTTTTAGACGCTACTGGTTTCTGGTCTAGCCTTTTGATTGGTTCTGTGTGGGATTAGACTCTCCCTCTGTTTTCCCGCCTCCCAGCTGGAAAAGATATTTTGATTGGTTCTTCCGTGGGGCTGGACTCTCCCTCTGTTTTCCCGCCTCCCAGCTGGAACAGTGATTTTGATTGGTTCTATTGTGGAGTTTGACTGTCCTTCTGATGTCCCTCCTCCCACCTGGAAAAGACATTTTGATTGGTTCTTCTGTGGGAATTAACGCTTTCTCTGTTGTCCCGCCTTCCAGCTAAAATCAAGATTTTGATTGGTTCTGCTGTAGAGTTGGACTGTTTCTCTAATGTCCCGGTTCACAAATAAATAAATTTGGTTGGTTTTGTTATGAAGTTTGACCGTCCTTCTATTGACCCACCTCCCAGCTGAAATAGACATTTTGATTGGTTCTTCTGTGGGGCTGGACTCTTCCTCTGTTGTCCTGCCTCCCAGTTGGAAAAGGCATTTGATTGGTTTGGCTGATGGGTTTGACTATCCTTCTGATGTCCCTCCTCCCACCTGGAAAAGACATTTTGATTGGTTCTTCTGTGGGGATTAACGCTTTCTCTGTTGTCCCGCCTTCCAGCTAAAATCAAGATTTTGATTGGTTCTGCTGTAGAGTTGGACTGTTTCTCTAATGTCCCGGTTCACAAATAAATAAATTTGGTTGGTTTTGTTATGAAGTTTGACCGTCCTTCTATTGACCCACCTCCCAGCTGAAATAGACATTTTGATTGGTTCTTCTGTGGGGCTGGACTCTTCCTCTGTTGTCCTGCCTCCCAGTTGGAAAAGGCATTTGATTGGTTTGGCTGATGGGTTTGACTATCCTTCTGATGTCCCTCCTCCTACCTGGAATAGACATTTTGACTGGTTCTTCTGTGGGATTGGACTGTTTTTCTAATGTCCTGGTTCCCAAATAAATTTGGAAATTTGGTTGGTTTTGTTATGAAGTTTGAGTGTCCTTCTATTGACCCACCTCCCCGCTGGAATAGACATTTTGATTGGTTCTGTTGTGGAGTTAGACTCTCTCTGTATTGTATCACTTTACAGCTGGAATAGACATTTTGATTGGTGGATCATATAGCCACCTGCCCCCTAAGTTTCCAAAACTCACTTGTCTAGCACTGTACTGGAGTTATGCGACTAATGTCGTCAACATCTAATGAAAGCTTATGTCTCAATACTTCTCCCATGGTTCTTCACAATAGTTCCACAATAGTATGTGTATAAAGTATGAGAGTATATGGAAGAAGCAAGCTTAAAGGCTATTTATCCAAATGAACCAAGTCCTTTTAAGCAACCTCAAAAACCTAAAAGAAGTTCAAACGCTCCACGAAGTTCTGAGATTTTCCCTCCCTTTATTCTTTCCTTCCCTCGCGTCTGCCGAGGCCTTTCTTCATGGCTGTAATAACAAAGTGAAGCAGAGCAGGCGCTGCCTATCTGTGCTAATGTCTGTATTAATCCACTTCAGCATGTGCTGAAAGCAGGAACATGACAAATCCGGCGACTCCGGGAAGAAGGGGGAAGGAGTTTTCGCAGCTGAAGACGAGCGATGCTTTTCTCCTCCCCGATGAGAGGCAGCCCGGATACTTACGCTGCACATCATTTGTATCTGATATGCCATTATCATCCATCTTTCCCATAATATCAACACATTTATTTGGGCTCGCACCAAAAAAGTGTGCAGCCGGGGGCTGTAATCCTTTACCTGGTAGTGCTGCGTGTTCACGGGAGCAGTCCAAGCAGCCTATTAGTGAGGAAAACGCATTTAAAGCACATCACCTCCACTGATTGAAAAGAGAGCACAACCAGCTGTCACTTCCATTCACGGTGAGTATCGTCCTTTTTTCATTCCTGGAGAATTAGCTTTCCCTTCTTAACTTTCCGTGGACGTCAATATAAAAAGATTGGATTCGAGGTCATTTTGGAGCATTTTGATTGGTCCGTTACATTTACATTTAAGGCATTTAGCAGACGCTCTTATCCAGAGCAACTTACAAAAGTGCTTTGCTATTTACCCAAGAAAAACCTCAGCTAGTTAGAAAAGACTAATAATTCAAAGATCCTCTAAGTTTAGACATTACTAAACACAAGTCAATAAGGAGACCATAGTACTTTGCTGTTCGCCCAAGTCCTCTCAGAGGAGGAGGGTCTTCAGTCTGGGTTTGAAGACAGCGAGTGCTGGACTCTGCTGTTCGGACACCCAGGGGAAGCTCGTTCCACCACTTCGGTGCAGGACAGAAAAAGCCTGGACGCTCGTCTTCCATGGATCTTAAAGGATGGCGGGTCGAGCCGAGCCGTACTTGAAGCTCGAAGGTCTTCTGGTGCAGATCGGCTTTTGACCATTGCCATCAAGTATGGAGGGGCTGGTCCTTTCTGGGCTTTGTAGGCCAGCATCAGGGTTTTGAATCTGATGTGGGCAGCAGCTACAGGAGAGCCAGTGAAGAGAGAACGCAGCAGTGGAGAGACATGGCTAAACTTGGAAACATTGAAAACGACCCGTGCCGCTGCATTCTGGATAAGTTGCAGGGGCCTGATGGTTCACAGAGGGAGACAGGCCAGAAGAGAGCTGCAGTAGTCAAGTCTTGAAGTGACGAAAGACTGAACCCAGAGCACCTGGATGACTCTCTAGAGAGCGAGGGTTGAATTCTCAGAATGTAGTACAGGAGAAATTTGCACGGCCGAGTTAGATTTGCAACATGACTAGTTGGTTTAGGGGTTGGGTTGTCCTCTTAATGGACTTTGGATCCGTATTTGGTGCTGTGCCGTCTGAGCTATGTTCTCTTTTTGCTTAATTTGAAACAAAATGTTAAATGCAGGAGATAGACGGAGATACAGATTGTGCTAATGACCACAATTTGAGGTTCTGGGTAAGTTGTGAGTTGGTGGACAGGTATAAATAATGTGTTGTTTGTCAAGCAGTTCAGTCAGGGCACTGGGTTGAGTTTAATAGTGTTTCCATTAAGAAGAGAAGCTGAGAGTAGCATGAAGAGCTAATGCTCAGCCCTCAGGAACAACATGTCTCTTTGGCTACCTCTCTCTGTCTGTGTTGAAAGAAATACTCCAGTAAGAAGGTTTTCTACATGGGCATAGAACTGCACTACATATTATTTATATAATTTCAATATTTTAGAAAGTTGGGATACCTTAATTTGATTACTATAAAAAAGTTGACACACTATTTGGCAGATTTTGAGTTAGACTGACTGAGTTAACTGAGCTGTTCCAATGAAATATGATGGGGTGTGCCTTATGTTTGTGCGGTATGACCCTGCTGAGTACACCTCACTCCTTTCCCATTGGCTCCTGGCACCATCTACAAAGATCTATATTACCTTAGATTGTAAACTAACAGTTCAATTCAATTCAATTCAGGACAAGACTGGACGTATTAGCACATGAACTCAGCTAACATAAGTTTATGTGAGGGACAGTTGTATGATTAGCCCACCTGGGAACCAAAAAAGTTTTGTACTCGTTGTACTTGCACGTTGGCCCCCCACAGGGCTGCCCACCAGGGGTCAGTGATGAGGCCAGGAGGGAGTAAAACATGATACCCATCTGGGTTGTACACTGCTAATGGAGCCTAGACGGGACCTGTGTGAGATTAAGGTGGGCTGTAACGATGGAGCCCATTTGGAAAGCCCAGTACAAAACCCATGTAGAAACCCACACCGAGCCCGAGGCCACCTAGGAATCCAACTAGACCACGTTCTACCCATGCTGGCTGGGAAAATCCTCAAATGCCAAGAACTAGGTACAACGTAATTGTATCTTGTTTTGGCCCAGTTCCATGTTACACTTGGAGACAAGAGACTAGACAAAATGAAAGATCTACAAATAACCAAATAATTCATCCTGCTTTTACTTAAGCCACCATTATTATTAATTATTTTTGGTAATAAGAAATAGAATGAAAACATGAGCTCTGCCTGTTCCACCATCTATCCTCCCTCTTCCTTGTTTAATTAAACATTTACACGCTCTGAACCTTTTCAGCCTTCTCCCTTGTGGAATTAAAAGTTTCAAGATTACGTTTTCTTCGCTGAACACTATATTTTGATTTTAATTATTTCGTATAATCATTACTCTTTTGGAAATCATTGATCTTTTGGATGAATCGCAGACAGCCTTTTTTTGGCTACCAAAAAAAAAAAAAGTCATTATCAGTGGACTGTGTAGTTTGTAAGAAATGAACCCAGGTATTTCAGCTTGAGACTACAGCATACATATTCTCATTCAGGATTAATAATTTTCTGCATAAGGAGAAGACTGGAGTAGGTTCTGTGAAATGAGATGAAATATCAGAGCTGTGTGAAGCTTTGGCAGCTATGGGAAAATGGCTTTGTTGTGGGTTTTTTTTGGAAAGGGAGCGTTTTGGCGCACTGTAGGCCTCTCTCAGGTGTAGGTTGTTGTGCTCAGTGTACAAGACTGAATGGGCACATATGTTACACTGTCGTTTTTCTGCCAATATGAATTCAGATTCACTCGCCTCATTGTCACACTTGCCTCCACGTCCAAGTCAACTGTGAACAGTGATGCCAGTCTAAGGGAAAGGCATCACCGTGTCATCTTCTCTTTGTCGCAGGGCTTAAAGCAACATTATGTAGCAATTATGCCTAAAATAGCAGCTTCAGAATCATACTGCCGCTGACAGGGAGAATGGCAACAGGGAGAACATGCCTACACCTCTCGCTGGAACTGCATAACGCTGCACAGCCCGAGTCATATTTGTGTAAAATCCTGTAGTATTACTCTCCTGCCTCAGTCCACATACTTCTTTACCTTCTGTATCCCTCAGCTTGCCAACAAATGCACGTGTAGAGTGTGTCCATGAGGGGGATCCCATAGCGTGATCTGTATTTACGGTACTGGTGTAAAAGTGAGTTAAGCTCCACACCTGTAGGGGGAGCCCTGTTTCGCGGCTTTCCTTCCGACTGTGCAGAAGCACCTGCACAAATATGCATCTATTAACACCTCTTTTCCAGTTCTGGAACCACATAAACCACTAATTTGGGGTAGTAGGGCTGGCTTTCAGGAAGTAACTAGCTTTCTATTGGTCGAGGCTGCTGCCGGTGTCGCTGCCGCTGCTACTGATGCTGAACAAGCTCTTTCTTTCTCCATACTTCATTTTAGGGGTCCAGTCACAGGTCAGTCTATTCCAGGAGCAGCTTTCTGTAGACTCCCTCATTCACGGCTATTAGGTCAAGGAATTCTAAAGAGCAAGACCGGATAGTGAACTTCATTGCCTTCAACGGCATTTACGCAAATGGCTATGAAGGAAGAAAATGATTCCTTTATGATCCCTTGCTTGGCTGCGTTGAGGAAAAAAAAAAATCATTAATCAAACACTGACAAGTACTTTGTTCTCATTAGAGGAGTAGAGAAATAATCTAATTCCGCGGCACGCTGTTTGTAATCCCAAAAGGTCATTTTTAAATCTTAGCCACCGGCCGTTGGTGGCCGGGAGGGAGACTTGGCACGCAAGGGAGGGAACTATAACAGGTCTTAATGAATACATTTCACGGACAATGCACAGTCCTCCAGGAGTCCTTAAATAAGAATACTACACACCCCCCCACTTTCCCCGAATATGTATTGATTTCCACTGAGCCCGATACATTCAGTGTTCCTCTCAATCTAAAAGGCTGTTGTATTAAGGATAACACAATTCACGTGGGTGAGAAAACATAACGTGAGCGGAGGAAATTAGAGCTTTCGCCCCTATCGATCGCATACCGTACGAGATATGGGCGTGCTGGGAACGCCAGTGACGAGGTGCGCCCTGTCGTTCCCGTATTGAGGAGCGTGAGGGCTTCTTTTTCTTTTCTTTTTCCGTAGTAAAGAGGAGGCCCGGAACACACACTGGGAATAACCATCAACCAAATGGAGCTGTCTGCTCCAACTGGCGTTTTGAATAAAAGAGTCATTTGCTAAAGATATTGCTTCAGCTGTGGAGAATGCAGCAAACTAACCATCAGAACAGCGAAAGAAAGGGAAATCACACATCCCGGGAATGGCGTCAGAGGATTTTAATGGCTGCCGATCGCTGTGAAATGCAAGCTGCTGCAGCACGAATATACTAAAGTATGTTTTACTATGTGAAGCAGGGTCTCTCCCCAGAGGCTCTGCATCTATATCGCCGGTCCTGTTCCATCCATATGGGTGTCACATTTGCATCTCAGTTGGCAAACAACCTGCAACAGATGACAAACTGAGGATCCACATGAATACCCTGATGCATAGTCTTCAAGTCTATGGGAATTGGAATGGGAAGTCACATTGGTTCCTTCTGGACCAGGATGTATTTCTGAGGGAAGCTCAGTATGGGTGGGTCCTCTGAGCTAGCTGAGTGGCTTTGCTCAATGATAAGTGGGATTGGTGAATGATCTGATTGGTTGATATTATGTCCCTACCCACTGGTGATGGTGATGTAATTGAAAATAGAAGCGATTTGTCTTTTAGATTAAATTACATGTTGAATTTTGCTAAATATGACCAAGGACTGGAATTACCAAGAGGTAATCTGTGTTGTGCTGTACACACCGATCAGCCATAACATTAATACCACCTGCCTAATATTGAGTAGGTCCCCCTAGTGCCACCGCAACAGATCTGACCATTTGAGGCAAGGACTCCACAATACCTCTATGCTAGCAGCAAGTGGGGCCTCCATGGATTACATCAAGCACACCAACTTTAAGAACTGACTGTTCCTTTGCTGCCTAATATTTACAGCCCTGGACAGATGTCACTGACGATAATTGATGTTTTTCACTTCACCAGTCAATGGTTTTAATATCATGACTGATTGGTGTAAATGACATATTAAAAAACAGGCAGCTTTAAACTAACATGAAAAACATTGTGCAGGGCTCTGACTGGCTCAGCAGTCTAATGCGCTACCACTACAGCCCTGGTGTCACGAGTTTGAATACCGAGCCATGCCGCTTTGCCATCACTGGACAGAGTCTGAAGGAGCACAATTGGCTGTGCTCTCTCTGGGTGAGTAGATGGTGCTCTCGCCCCTAATCCCTATTAAGCGATGTTGGCCGGCACAGGGGTCTGTTGGCTGGTGCACTGGAGCTGGGGACCACGGCACGGCACTTTCCTCTGAGCACGTTGGCTGCCCGGCAGCTTCTTGAAGGATTGCTAGATAGGCAAATCAGAACCCCTGTTTAACAACAACCTCTGTTGTCAAGGTGCCTGAAACTTCACTTTGAAAAACGATCAAAACATAAAATGGAAAAAATTTTATATTTTTGTTTGTTTGTCATTTTAAATTTAGCTTAGGGCTGGGCAATATGCTAAAAATATTATATCGTTATATCGTGTGTGTTCTTCAAGCTCTGACGATATCCATGAAACGCTTTCTTAAAATATCGTCATATTGCCCACCACTAATTTAGCCTATACAACATTTTAATAACTATACAAACTATATACAATTTCAGTACCAGGGCAGGTCCAGTCCTGGTCTTTGAGATCTTCCACTTTGCAGAGTGAAGTTCTAGGAGCCAGGTGTACTCGGTCACTGCTCTTGTTATTACAGCCATGAAGAAAAATAATGTATGTACAATTAAATTGAGCAAATTGAATGTGTGAATTTTTTTCCTTCAGACCAATTTGAGCAAATTAACTTATTATCATTCATTAATTTTCGGAACAAACAGAGAGAATAGACTGAAGAATCTAAATGAGCACAGTGATGCATATCTCTCCGGCATCCACTGGGATAGATGAACAATTCTGCCTGACATCTGTAAACATTAATTACCTCCTACTGTATGTAAATGTCTTTAAATACAGGAGATTACTCACTGAAGTCAGTGTACACACAAATACACACTGAAATGCTACAGTGGAAAAGACTTTTTTCTCCTTCAGTAATGGACAACAGTATTGGGACATCTGTTTCCTCATTGTTTCTTCTGAAATCAGGGTTATTAAAAATATAAATAAAGAGTTTAGCCTGCTTTTATTGGAGTAACTGTCTCTACTGTCCAAGGAAGAAGTCTTTCTACTAGATTTTTGAGAATTGCTTTATAAAGATGATTTGATTTGATTGCATTCATGGACAAGACGGTTAGTGAGGTCAGGATGTTGGACGATCACCACCCCACCTCATCATCCCTAAATTATCCCAAAAGTATTGGATTGGGTACTCCACTGTTTCACAGCACAGTGCTTTGTGGGGTTTTGTACCCCTTTAGCCCATGACATGGTGCCAACAGGTTCATGTTCAACTGCTCCAAACAGTCCTATTCTATTGGCAGTACTTCTCTACAAGGACTATACAAGCTGTGTGTGTGCCAATGTGTACATCTGCACATCTGTGTCAGCAATGGGCGCAACTTAAATAGCTAAATGCAATCATTAGGGGATGAAGGGGTGTCCACAAACATTTGGACACAGAGTGTGTCTGCCCAGGCCTTGACACATACTGTATGTTCTTTGTGACGGGCACATAGGATTTCCTCTCATAATTGATCCTTGGCTTGAGCAGGCGGTGACGGATCTGTCAGGGCCCTTCCATCCTGCTGCCGTCGGAGTGGACATGCGTCCTTGTGACTGACGGACAGTGCGTGGGAACACGAGAAGAACATGGACGTCTACATGACCTCTGTCTTGCTAAACTCATCCGAGGAGAAGAAGGAGGGAAGAAAGGTGAGGGTGGGAGACTGGAGGAGATGCGTGGAGGCCTTCCTTAAGCCAGTGTTTGACAGTTCTCTGCAGTTCAGAAATCATTTGGCTACGTTAGCATGAACGCCCGACTACGCCATTTCCTCACGCTCTGCGCTGAGATCGCTCGTCCACCTGTCTCCCTCCTGGATGAGCTCTTGTGCCCGATTCGGTAAGGCTGGTGCCAACATAGCCACCTGATCTGCTCCTCTATTTGCATATTTGTCTCTCCTTGCATTTTTTTTTATGCTCGGCGCCCGTAATTTTTTATTTTTTTTATGCATCTGGTAAAAATCACAGCTTTCGTCGCAAAGAACATAGTTTTACTCACAGGTAGAGGAGAGGTGGGTGGGGGGAGGGGGTGGGTAGAGAAAGGGGCCCGCTAATTTTCTCGGCTGGGCTCATTTTCATGCTTTTGAGAGCGTGAGCCTGCTGTCCTCGCCGCAGCGGCGTTGCTATGCAGCGCTCATCTTCAAGGGCGTGAGCGAGGGATCAATAGAGCATTCAATAGCAGCCATTTGGAAAACACGCTTGTTTCCTCCGCGAGCTCGCAGAAAGCTAACCGGCATGCCAATCCTCAGGGATGCTTATGCACGTTAGTAAAAGCAGTAATCTTGCCTTCCATTGTCGCGTTGGGGGAAAAGATCGGGCAGCTCTAGAATACTAACAGGCGAGAAAGGAAGAGGAGGGCGGGGGGGCGGGGGGGTGAAGGTAGGTGGGCGCGTGCTTTCATGCATCGAAATCACGCGGTTCAGAAATGCAATTAGAGCCGATATTCAGGCAATGCCAAGGTGGAAGCGATCATATTTCCTTATTATTCGATGGCTCAAAGCAGGTTGTTTAAAGATGAGTAATGATCGTTATCTGCATGCACTTCAGAAAAAAAAGATCCCGGTTTGACTGCAGCGATTTGTCAGCTCGTTAAGAGCTTTCCGGCAAATGTTGATGAAGATTTGAGGAGAAGTGAAACTTTTCTGCAAACTTTGGGGGATAAAAGTGGATTAAAGTGGCTAATATGATGCACTGCAGAAGATACCTCACCTAAAGGTCCTTCAGGGGCCTACCATTTGGGGGCCTAAGCAAAAATAGGCAGTTCTAAACAAGCAATAACTTTTTGCATCTTTGTTTTTTTTCCGAATAAACATATGATCAATAAGATCAATTTGAAGCACCATTAATATTAAGAGTGTATAGGACTCTTACTTAAAACATTCACTATCCACTGTCCAATCAGATTAAAGGAGTGAAAATTCACATTGCAGGTAGTAGAAAATAACTATCCAATCACGTTGCTTTCTAGACCTTCAGAGAATGCCTAATCATTACTGGGAGCCAATAAATGCCCCCAAAGTGTTCGTTTGTATTTAATACAATCAGACTCTGAGCTTAGGCTACAGTGTTCAAGTGAACGTCCTCCAATCAGCCATAACATTAGTACCACCTGCCTAATATTGAGCAGACCCCCCGTGTACCACCACAACAGATCTGACCATCCAAGGCATGGACTCCACAAGACCTCTGAAAGTGCAACCAAATAATTTTCAGTCAGCCAATCAGATTGGAGGACTGAAAATTTCACTATACAACTATCCAAAAATAGCCAGCCAATCACGTTGCTTGATGGGAAAGTACACTTGCTGTAGCGAAGACTCGACTATCCAGTCAGAATTAGGGTGTGAAAATTCAACTAGCCATTAGCATTGTAGAAGGGGGAACTGAATTAGCCAATCAGAGGGAAGGTCTGAAAATTAGTCTCCAACTTGCCAACCACATTGCTGCAGTCATAATCCAGTCAACCAATTAGATTGGAGGATTGAAATTCCACTATGCAACCACATTGCAGGTAGGACAAAATAACTAGCCAATCACGCTGCTTGATGTGACATTGTCACATTGCCATAGGAAAACTGAACTATCCAATCAGAACGAAGGAGTGAAAAGTCAACTAGGCAATCGTATTGCAGGAGGGAAACCCCACCAATGACAGTAGGAAAAGGAGTACCAATTTAGCTTATGATCAGCTAATAATTCAATTAGCCAATCAGAGTCAAGGAAGGACAATTAAACTAGCAATCGCCCTTGCAGGATTGATATTCAGTTAGCCAATCAGAATTAAGGAGGAAGTCTGTCTGTACCATCGCAAGAGTGGAACAGCAGCCAATCAGAACAGCTTCTGGGGGTGATACACTGCTCTTAGACTAGCTGAATTTATCCTCTTGCAGTAAAGAGGCTGGTTAGTCGAATGTCTTCCTCCTTAATTCTGATTGGCTAACTAAATATCAATCCTGCAAGGGCGATTGCTAGTTTACAGTAATTGTCCTTCTTTAACTCTGATTGGCTACCAAACGGGGCAGTGGTGGCTCAGCGGTTAGAGCGCCGGGATATCGATAACAGGGTTGTGGGTTCGATTCCCGGGCTCGGCAAGATGCCACTGTTGGGCCCTTGAGCTCTGCTCCCCGGGCGCTGGAGGTGTGTGTGTGTGTGTGTGTGTGTGTGTGTGTGTGTGTGTGTGTGTGTGTGTGTTCACTACCAGATGAGTTAAATGTGGAGGACACATTTCGCTGTACCTTTACGTGGTCATACTACTGTCACATCACACACATCTGAATCACACAGGCCTGAATCACAAACCCCATAGATAAATGGAACAGCCTGGACTTTGATAAACAAGCCATTTCAGACACAGCACCTGCTTCCTTCCTTCATCTACATCCACTGAAGAGGATTTAACAGACAGGATCATTTGGGAAATATAAAGCTGTCACCTGGATTCACTTTGTTCGGCTATTTCAAGGAATGCACAGGTGTCCCTAATGGCCATTTGTGGATATTCTAAAAAGCCATTAGAACAAGAACTACTTCAGCTCCTCTGTATTAGCTCGCCGTCACTATTCCGGTGTGTATTAGCAGCAGCAGACTTTGTTTTCTCATGCAGAAGTTTTTGGGAAAGTGAGTGTGTGTGTGTGTGTGTGTGTGTGTGTGTGTGGGGGGGGGTTTGGCAAATGCTTCAACGCGTCTGACCATTTTCTCCACATGTTTTGAGGCTATGCTAAATGTCCCATAATGTATTTAGTATATTGGAATTATGGGGGAACCTGAACACATTTTGCATAATCCATTTGCAAGGCCAGGACGAATAATATCAGCATTCATCGGAACTGTTCGGGGGTGCTTGACGCTGGAGCCGCGGAGCTTACTCTTTTTTTTTTATTATTATTATTATTATTGTTATTTTTTTGTATTTATTTATTTATTTACTCACTTTCTTACTTACTTACAAACACAACATGCTCCCTTTTTAACGGATGGCTTTTGTTTCCATGGAAACCCCCTCACGCATTTATCAGAAGCGATGTTTTCAAACGCACACAGGTCAATGTCAGTGCCGCTCATAATGGAATTTCATTTTTCTTTCTTTGTTTCTTTCTTCTTCTTCTTTTTTTTTCACCCCCGTCTCGCCACAAAAAAAAAGAGGCGGCACGCCGCTGACATTATCAAGCCAACGTGCAAAACGCCTCTGTTCATCAGCCTTCCTAAAAGAAGCGGCGGGCTTTCTAAAGTTCACACATTTACACCCTTGCCCCATTTCATTTCCTTCCTCACGATCCTAGCTGCTATTGACTGACAGCCTTGCGATGCGCTCTCTTCAAAAGACTTCTCACCTTCTGTAAATTACACCCTGTGTGAATGGCATGCCATTTTTATATACACTAGACTAACTTCCAGACGCACTGGTTAACTCCTGTAGAGAGTGCGCTGGGCTGAACCTGTAGGTGTGAGCACCACTGCTATGTGGCAGTACTAACCAGAACTTGGGAAGACTTCTTCCACATAGGAGAAGCGGTGATTGACGGAATGACGGCTGAGTGCTGAACACACAGTCATGACCGTATTCAGCAACATAGTTCATCAGAATATATAATATTAAAAAATATCATACAATACATATTCACAATATAGAATTTTGAACGTATTTAGCAGTGGAGAACCCCCAGGGCTTTGAGATCATAACTGGGAACCAGTAAATGTCTTTAGTTGTCTGAGCATAAGCTACAGTGTTCAAGGTAACACACAGCGATCTACCATAAGTTTAGCACCACCTGCCTCATACTGAGGCATCCGACTCCATAAGACCTCTAAAAGCACCCTGTGGTATCTGGCACCAGGACGTTAGCAGCAGATCCTTTAAGTCCTTTAAGTTGTGAGGTGGAATGCCAGTCTAGGCCTTCTGGAAGTTCTAGATACATCCCTGACTGTGAATATGAATATAGGTATGGATATGGACAAGAACAGTGGCGGATCTGTTTACTGAAAGGGTCTCAAATGGCCAAAACTTTCTCATGTACATTGCTATTAGTTATGAGCTAACACACCACACAAATCTCATTGGGAGGCTAGTAGAAATGATTGTTATTATTATTATTATAATTTAGATTTTTTTTACCCCGTTTCTCCTCAATTTCAATGGGCAATTACCCAACCCGTACATTTTCTCCCCCTGTCACATGCGATGCTAAAATCGACCCACCCTAGAAAGAGCAAGGCCAATTGTGCTCTCTCTGGCCTCGGCTGCCGATGGATAGCAGTATGACCGGGATTTGAACTAGTGATCCTCTGGTCATTGTGACAGTGATTTATTCCGCTGGACCACTCAGGCCCTCAAAATGAGTTTATTGAGACATTTCCAACACAGGGTGATGAAATGAGTGAGGGATGAGTGTCTGTTAGGTGGTGTAACAGAATGAGCAATGAGCTTACTCACATGATCTTGGAGGAAGCACATGCTAATGTGGTGGCTCAGCGGTTAGAGCGCTGGAATATTGATAACAGGGTTGTGGGTTCGATTCCCAGGCTTGGCAAGCTGCCACTGTTGGGCCCTTGAGCAAGGCCCTTTACCCTCTCTGCTCCCCGGGCGCTGGAGTTGGCTGCCCACCGCTCTGGGTGTGTGTGTGTACTCACTGCCCCTAACACGTGTGCGTGTGTGTTCACTACCAGATGGATTAAATGCAGAGGACACATTTCGCTGTACAGTGTACACTGTACAGTGACAAATACGTGCACCTTTAACCTTCACTCTTCTAACAGTGGTAGCACCTCAGGGTAGTCGGAAACCTAAAAACAGTGGGATGGGAAGTGAAATTTACTAAAATGACACTAGTACTTTTACCTCAAAATTACTGATAAACAACGAAATGAGTCTCGAGTAAGAACATGACAAAGAGCAGAAGGGCTCTTGGTGCAGATCAGCTTTTGACCATTACCATCAAGTACAGAGGGGCTGGTTGGTCCGTTCTTGGCTTTGTAGGCCAGCATCAGGGTTTTCAATCTGATACGGGCAGCTACGGGAAGCCAGTTTACTGCTTGTGGCCCTCCCTCTCCCCCCATGACTCAGGTAGATGCTAGCTACCATGGGTGTCTGTTAGCTGATGTATCAGAATGGAGGAAGCACAGGCTAGTCTTCACTCTCCCAACACTGGTAGCATCTCGTGATAGTCGGAAACCTAGAAACTGGGTGGGAATCAGATATGACTCAACTGAGAAGCAAACCTGGTGCTAACAATAGTGGTTGTACCACGCAGGTCTGCTGGACCAGGGTGACACATTTCACTGCTTGTGGCCCTCCCTCTCCCCCCATGACCTGGGTAGATGCTAGCTACCATGGGTGTCTGTTAGCTGATGTATCAGAATGAGCAATTAGCTTACTCACATTTGTTGTGTTGGAGGAAGCACAGGCTAGCCTTTACTCTCCCAACACTGGTCGCGCCTTGTGAGTCCGAAACCTAAAAACTGGGTGGGAATCAGAAATTACTCAACTGAGAAGCAAACTGGGTAAAATCCCCGAAACTGGAGATACTTCACTGCTAATTCCGAATATCTGGTGCTAATGATTGGCCCTCCCTCTCCCCCACCGCTGAGCTAGATGCTAGCTACCATGGGTGTCTGTTAGATGATGTAACTGCAGGCAGCTCTACATAGTCTTGGAGGAAGCATATGCAAGCCTTCGTTCTCTCAACACTGGTAGCATCCCATGATAGTTGGGGACCTTAAAACTGGGTGGGAAATGGAACAATCCCTGAAAATGAATAGAGATACTTCACTGCTAACTCCGAATATGTGCATTTTCCGTCACTCTGGTGCTAACAATAGTGGCTGTTGAACCACACAGGCCTGCTGAACCGGGGTGATTCATTGCACTGCTTGTGCTTTCTTATGTGCTTAAGGATGTAGAGAGTAATAACTCATCAACCCCAGGCCTGAGCCATAAGTCATGCTAGTGAGTTTAACGAGACAGCAAAAACAGAGACAAATAGAAAGTGCGAAAGATAGAGAGCTAGAGAGAGAGCGAGAGAGAGAGAGAGAGAGATAGAGAGAGATGATGATGATAATGATGAAGGGTAATTCTCAGCCTAAGGCTGTTCAAACATCTACAGTTGCAAAACCTATTTGCTAAGATTATGTAGAAGACTTGGAAGAAATCTGAGGGTTTTTTGTTTTTTCCACCCCACAAGAACCTACTGTAAATTCCTCGTCGTCTGTCACCATTTAAAAACTAGTCAAAGCAAGCATTTTACATAAGCATACCGTCTCCCCATGCTGTGCACATCGATCCCGCACACACACACACACACATACGCACTTCCACACACACTCCCAGTCTGTCCATCTCCTTCTCTTTTTCTCAGAGTAATCTATTTTTGTCATGGCTGGCCGATCAGACCCAACTTTCTCATTTAGACGTATATGCAGGCTGCCTCCCAGACGGATGGCTCGGGAGAGCAATGGCAGGGAGCACTGCCGCTTCTGGGGGCTCTTGCTTCAGAAGGTGAAAGTGCGGCGAGGTCGTTTGGGCGCCTCCAGAAACGTGAAACGGCGACAGCCAGACTGTTCTAGGTCCATTTCCGGTGGCGGAAAACGTCCCGTTCCGAACACCCTAAAGACGAAACGGAACGCGGTACACCCGGCAGTCGTCTCGTACAAGAGCCCATTAGTTTTTAACAGTTATCACAGTGTGCATTACACGTTCAGTTCAGGCTGTCACTGGCCGTGATTAGGACCATGAAGTTGTCGGTGTGGCACCATTTGTAGTGCAGCTCAGACGTGTTACCATTTAGCAGCTTCTCTGCTTTTATCGGCGACATTAGCGTCATGTTAAAACGTCTCTCCGAGTCACTTAAAGCATATGGCTGAGTCGCAGCGGGACTGTTTTAAACCGACAGTGAGAGACAGACTTTTTTTTTTATCTGTCAGCCCCGCAGGCCCTGGAGACACGGTTAGCTCTTGCCAATTAAAAACAATTTACATTTGTTTCTCACTCGAGTTCACAGCGTGGAAAATGAACGTTCTCGTGGTGGAAGCCCTCGAGAGAAGGCGTAATCAGACAAGGCTACGGTCGCGCGCAACAACATCAGCGCACTTCCGCCAATGGATTACGTTAACGGCTGGCTGCTAGTCAAGCAAAAAAAACCTACAACCGAGGATCTGCAAAAGCTTGTTAGAAGAGGCTGCTTGTATTAGTCCTCATAAGTTCATGAGATCAAATCGGAAAGCCCAGAAAACGGATGATGGCCTTCATAGCACACCTGCACCAGCTTCTTCCCAATCGCATGACCCTGACAGCCCGTTATGCTTCAGGTATGGCTCGGTTTGAGCCATCCTCCTCTGTTGCACATAGAAGACAAGCATCAAGACTTTTCTCTGTCCTGGAAGTGAGGTGGTGGAATGGACTTCCCCTGGGTGTCCCTCAAACCGAAGATCCATCTATTTCAAGAGCACTTGCTTGAACACTAATCTTGTAAAAGGCTTAAGCTTGCACTTATGGGCTGTAGATACAGTAATAACTGTATTATTGGATCTAAGCATCTGGTGTTGTGTGCCTTTCTGTGCTTAGGCATTAGGAACTGTGTGTCTTTGCATCTACTGGAGGTATCAGCACTGACTTTTATATGACTTAGGGTATATGAAGGGTATATCTGGACACTAGCTTGTTCGTACTAACTGGGGATGCTTTCTGAGTGAGCAACAGAGCACTTTTGGAAGTCACTCTGGATAAGATATATATATATATATATATATATATATATATATATATATATATATATATATATATATATATACAAAAGGCATCAATTTAGGCCATTTCTAAATTATGAAATTAGGCTTTGGCAGAATCTCTGAACCATGTTCTTGGTCTGGTTGGTGGAACATGGCTACAATGATTTCCAGTATAAAAACAAGGCCAAAAGCGAAACGGAAAGGAGGTCTAACGCCACCTATCCCAGGCTAATGTAGATTATTTCACCCATACCCAAGGGCTGCAGATATCTGGACATAAAGTGGCATCATAATTTACAAACTGGACTGGTCAGTCAACACTGCAGCTCTCTACAAGAAAGGCCAGAGCAGACTCTACCTGCTGAGGAGATTGAGGTCCTTTGGAGTGCAGGGAGCGCTCCTGAGGACGTTCTTCGACACAGTGGTGGCATCTGCCATCTTTTATGGAGTGGTCTGCTGGGGCAGTAGCATCTCGACGGCAGATAAGAAGAGACTGGACAAACTCATAAAGAGGGCCGGCTCTGTCCTGGGGTGCTTCTTAGACCCAGTGCAGGTGGTGGGAGACAGGAGGATGACAACCAAGCTGGCATCCATGCTGGAGAACAGCTCCCACCCCATGCATGAGACTCTGGCAGCACTGGGCAGCTCCTTTAGCGACAGGCTGCTTCACCCCAAGTGTGTGAAGGAGCGGTATCGCAGGTCCTTCCTTCCTGCTGCCGTCAGACTACACAACCAGCACTGCTCCCAGCGGACCACATACACACACACTTAACCACATACACACACACTTAACTACACACACATGTTCATGTTCAGGGAATACTATGTGCAATATCCCACCCCCATGTGCAATTAAGAGTCTTTTACTGTAAATAATATTGTTTATTGCTTTTTTAATTCTTATCTATATTGTGTATATAGTGTAAATTATTTATTTATCTAAATTTTTGTAACTGAGTGTCCTGCTATCCCTTTCTGCTGTTACACTGTGAATTTCCCCACTGCGGGACTAATAAAGGACTATCTTATCTTATCATATTAGTTCATCCTGTATGTATCAAGCAGAGAATCTCCAGCAGATGTTAATGCAACAATCCCCAAAACTTGAACTTTACAGAAGAAGGAAAATAATTCTTAGCTTTCAAAGGAAGTCAGTTGAAAAATAGTTCATTCCGAGTCATTTTGGAGCATTTCTATTGGCCTATTCACATTATGTCATAAAGTACAAAGAAATGGAGATACAAGGTGTACAGCAGCAGCAGCAACAATATCTAACCACATACAACTTCTACACAATCTAAAATCAATGCATTTGAATTTCCACCTTCAGGCCAATGCATGATTTGTACACCCCATTTATTATCATGTAGATAATGGGAGGTAGATTGTCAAAGACCTACAAATGGTTAGGAGAACAGATGAAGAACAGGCCGTAACATCACCAAGCAGAAAAAAAAAGGAACCCCACCATTTCAAGGAATTCCCACTTGGACTCCATACACCCTGGCCGCAGTGCATCACATGCATTGTCTGCTTGGCTGAGAAGAGTTGGCCCACCTGTTGGTTTCCTGATTGCTCTTGGCGCGCGTCCGACCCAGGTCACCACAGCCACAAAGCCCACAGAGCCTCCTTCAGAAAGCTAGTGACATTCGCCGCCACTGATCAACGAGGCAGTGACTGGAGGAACATTGCGGCCACTCACCTTCTGGAGCTGCTTCCCAAGTCTGAAGATGAACAGCGGGGAGAGTCTGGGCACCTCGCTGCTATCTTAATCGTAATGTTCCTACATGATGGTTGTCTGAGGAGAAGTTTGGGTGTTTGGATTTTTGCCCGAATCTGATGAGAACCTGTGAGCTTAACATTCTTGATCATAGAAATGTTGACCATAAATATCTGCTCTCTGTCATGTTCTTACTCGAGGCTCATGTCGTTGTTTATCAATAATATTGAGGTAAAGGTACTGGTATCATGTGGTGGTGTTCCCTGGAGAGGAAAATCTTATCCAGAGTGACTTGCAAGGTTACTTGTAATACAGAAGTGGGCCAATGTAGTGTTAGGAGTCTTGCCCAAAGACTCTTATTGGTGTGGCGCAGCACAGTCACCCAGACTGGGAATCGAACCAGCTCAGTGGCAGGTAGTGGTGTTATCTGTTGCGCCACACAAACCACATGCATGCTACAAGTAATCCGGTCCATAATAACGCACATGTGTAGAGTACCAATTAGTGTACATGTGAACATGACAACGATCATCACGCGAGAGAGTGGTCCTGACGGAATTCACCGATTTTGAGCGCAAGTAAAATTTTCCTATATTCGACATACCACTCATTCGTGATTTTAATACGACCTGATAAAAGATGATCTCGTCCCCGATAGAACATACCATAAGAGGACGTGTCCACTGCTCGCAGTACGTAATTCTCCATACGCTTCTTTCACCAGCGCCTTGCCGCGTTAATCAGACAGATAATTCAGCACTGTGCAAAGGTGTCAAAACTATTCACATTCATTCCTCAGGTAGAAGTGAGTGGAGATACTAGGGTTTAAAAGACTTCTATAGAAGTTGAAGTATCAGCTTGAGCTTTTTACTCCAGTAAAAGTGTAAAAGTACTGGTTTCAAAACTACTTCAAGTAGAAAAGTAAAAGTAATGGGAGGAAAACAAAGGCCGAAAGCTTAGGCCACACCACAGGGGTCTATAGTGCACTACCCCCCCTCCCCAAAAACCCATTTCTCTAAAAGCCATAATGAGGAGAATGTTCTATTAAAATGTTGATGTTAGAAATGTTGGGCTGCACTAGGCTCCTGTTTCAGCTACAGATCTGCCCATTGAAAATGAAGCATTTCAGTAATATCAGCTCTATTAAAGGAGCGTCTCTGTGCTCTACTGAGCATTAACATGAGCTTCATGGAGGAAAATATGAGGAGTCGTTGTCTAGAAGTTTTGTAATGCGGAAAAAAGTCAGACTTCACAGGCGTGCGATCAATAAGCTTTATTGGAATGTAAAGGTGGGGCTCAGTCGGGACGTTTCACTGCAGTTCTCTTGAGTCTCTGCCACGGACACAGTCTTCATACTAGACTACAGATGTCTGCTGTGTCACACTTTCCGGAAGGCACAATTTATCTGGATAGCCGGTATTAAGAGTAACAAGGCTATTTTTGTGAATGTAAGGAGTAAAAAGTCCAGATCATTTTTATCTGCTTAAGAATAATTACTCCAGTAAGTTTAAGATAAGTTTAGATAGCCAAAATTTCTACTTAATTAAGTAACAAAGTATTTGTACTTCGTTACTTGACACTTGTTCTGATGTCTGGTGTTAATGTGGACACAAATAATGCGTGTCCCTGTTGTCTTGCAGATGCGGAGAATGTACTTTAACTTTCCGATTGGGAATGTAATCAGGTATGGGTGTTTCCATGGCGATTGTTTTTCTAGTTAACGAAATTATTTATTGTAAAATATCAAATCTACCCGTCTTGTTCAATTGGTTAGAAATTGTATCAGGCCTAAATCAGAATAGACTAGCCAGATTGATGCATGTGTATACATGGACGAATTCTATTCCGATTGAGCTATTAGTCTGATTATTAACAGATTATCAGGTTTGCATGTAAACATGGCTATTGTGTCAGAATTCCATGATTCATTAACCAATCTTGAAATAAAATCGTTGTACATCGATTCCTATTGAAAGTTACAAGGTTTTTTGTGTTTTTCTGTGAAGTTAGAATTTTGGATATACAAGGAATTTGGGAGAAATGTCATTTGTAAGAGATAAAGGGAAAAAGTATTTGTGTAATTTTCCCAAACAGACAGATAGAACATCCAAATTGAAAAGCTCCATATAGGCGCCACCCTCGTGACTCCAAGTTCTGGTATTCTATTACCGTGAGATCAGTTCAAGCAGGACTACTATGGCTGAGAGAGCTCCAGGTTCAGCTGATTACAGAAGGTCATTCATATCCAAATGTTTACTGATCAGACAACAGTAAAACAACAGGCCATTGCAGACTTGTACTGATGCAATATGACGTATTTCGCCGGTAATCACAGAAATAACAACACAAACTGCAGGATAAACTAATCCAGCCCAAATAGGGTTCCATAAAGTTCCATTTCATGCCTCCAGTTTGGAAAAACAAACCCACAATAGAGCAGTCTACAGAGGACGTGAAGCAAATGAAGTACATGTGCATGCTCTTAAGCTGGAGCACTGGGAGGAATAAACCGGGTAAGATCCAGCTGTGAGAAGAGAGAGAGATAGAGAGAGATAAAGAGCGAGAGATGAAATGGCACAGATCATCCACTGAGAGTGAGGGAGGGGGGCTTTTAAGAGGCTTCAATCTCTATCAATAAACATGTACATGAGAAGAAAAAAAACATTTGAATATGAGTTTACCACTGGGAAGTTATCTAATCAAATTAGAGGGAAGCACAGTATTTATCCACATCAAACTTTATTAAGTTAATTAGATCTTCTGCTGCTTTATAATTACAGCAGCAAGATGTTCTCCATATTTTTAGAAAACAGACTTTTGTGTGAAAAGTGGCAAAATTCATCTTCGGAAAAATAGATGATGTTTTTTGGAGTTTTTCTCCAAATCTGTTTCATCACTGTTTCCTATAGATACCAATATCACTGGCCTCACACCAATATCACTGGCCTCTTGTCTTTTGCCTCACTAGCAAAAGACAAAAGTCTTAATCACCAATCGGATTGGAACCTTCATTAGAAAGCTCAACCCTCGATAGATCAACCTTCTGTTTACTCTAAAAAAAATATAATACTGGATCTAAACTGTTAAAAGTGTTGATCCTCGAGGAACTTCTAAAGGTTCTGCAGTTTGAAACTGTGGAGGAACCTCTAAAGGTGCTTTGAGAAACCGTCAAGGAACGGTTTCCTCTGAACCATGTCTGGTTGGTGGAACATGGCTACAATGATTTCCAGTACAAATACAAGGCCAATAAATGAAAGGGAAAGGACGTCTAATGCCACGTATCCCAGGCTAATGTGGATTATTTCACAGGGCTGCAGATATCTGGACATAAAGTGGCATCATATTACTTCATCCTGTACGTACCAAGCAGAGAATCTCCAGCAGATGTTGATACAACAACCCCCAAAACTTGAACTTTACAGGAGAAGGACAATATTTTTTAGCTTTCAATGGAAGTCAGTGTAAAAATAGTCCATTCCGAGTTATTTTGGAAGATGTCAAAATGTAAGAAAATGGAGATACAAATGGAAAAATTCTAATCAATCTTTGGAAAAAAAGATTGTTTTAAGAATTTACAAACTGTTTCGTCACTGTTTCCTGAAGATACCGATATCACTGGCCTCCAATCGGATTGGAACCTTCATTTGATAACTCAACCCTCGATAGATCAACCTTCTGTTCACTCTAAAAAAAAATAATACTGGATCTAAACTGTTAAAAGTAAAGATCCTTGAGGAACGTCTGAAGGTTCTTAAGTTTGAAACTGTAGAGGAACCTCTAAAGGTGCTTTGAAAAACCATCAAGGAACATTAGGCTTTGGCAGAATCTCTGAACCATGTTCTTGGTCTGGTTGGTGGAACATGGCTACAATGATTTCCAGTATAAATACAAGGCCAAAAAAACAAAAGGGAAAGGACAGTTTTTCCCATGCAGTTTTGAAACTGTAGAGGAACCTCTAAAGGTGCTTTGAGGAACCTTTTTCTTCTAAAAACCTTGAAGCTTCCTCAAAGCACATTTTCAAGTTGAAGGACCCCCAAAAGTTCTGTGAGGATCTTATAGGTTTAACAGTGTAGTAAATGCAGTAAATCCGTACTGCTACCTGTAGATGCCATTGTAATGTTCCTTATAATCAGCCAGCAACAAACATGTCTTGGCTGAAGGACTACATCTGGGATAAGAGGTGGATTGAGTATTTGAGTCCTGATGCTGCAAGACCTGGGTTAATGACGAGGCCTACGCCAAAGACATTCAACACTTCTATCTTGTTCCATCTCACACATAAAATGTACAATTTACTGCCCCCCTTCCTCCAGAGTCTTCTAGTAGAAATGTTCCTAATGGACAGTTCTCACTTTGCCATAGCTTACTGAGAATTCCTACTTTGGGAAACACCTCCTACCTCTGCACATTTTAGTGTTTTCCCTGGCAGCGGTGCATCAGCTGACTCGACTATCAGCTCTATAAGGGATGAGTCTAAAATGATTGTGCTTGAATAGAGCAAACGTTAAATATGCAGTGCTGGGTGCTCCATGACCAGATCTGGGAGGGTAGGCCTTAATTCTATTCAGCACAGCTGACCCAGAGGCCACGTCCTGCTGAGGTTGGCGCTGACTCAGAGTGGACCTTTGTAGGCCTCTGCTGCAGCTTGCTGGCCTGGATAAAATCACCACACAGCCCTGTTTCAAACTGCAAGCTTGGTCTGCTCTAGCTTTCACTCAGAGGGAGTAGCATTTTCCATTAACAAGAGTACACTGTAAAAAGTCTGCTTGCATAACTGCCATGTTCCTGTTGTGGGTAAGTTTTGAGACATAACAAAGAACAAAGATTAATGTCTGACTCTGTTCAGAGTCTGTGTTATATAGTCAAGCAAATAAAGAACATCAAGAGGTACAAATTCAAAAGCTCCCTTAACCTGAGAACCTAGAACCTTTGTACAGTGTGAATGTTCTTTAGAAACACCTCACGATGATTGGATTAAAGAAATTATTGTTTAGGAAATGATTCAGTGTGGCACAATTCAATATATAAAAATACTGAGTTGAGACCATCTAAGCATTGGCCATCTAAGCATAAGTCCAAGACAGCAGCAGATAAAAAAATTGCACTGGCCTTAGAGATGTCCAGATCCAGATCCACATCTGAATGTGGGAAAAGTGTATTTCTGGCCCTATCATCAGGATGTTGTGAGTTTAATCCCCAGGAATTCCACATCTATCTAAGGCCAGATGTGGCAAATGTATGATTCAGTTTCTGTAGAACGTACATCTGGAGGAGAAGCATCTCATACGTAGTCAAAACACTAGAACCACAGACATTACATTACCTTTTTATGTACTATAGTGTTCCAAACTGTTCTGTTACCTTACGAGCTCCTTATTGCTGCAGGCTAGGAGTAACGTCTGTTAATAATGCCTAAGAAATGCAGAAAAGAACACAGTGGTAAAAACAAAGGATCTGAATTGATACTTTATCAATTACAATTTGCCTGGAATACTACTGTATCCAATCAGGGCATCCCTAGCTGGCGCTCCATGTACCTCCATCTTCCAAGATATGCATCAGAAACAGCAGAAAATAGGCCGAAGTCTGGAGAAAAAGCAGCTCAAATGCAGTCAAAGCCCTAGAACCACAAATAGTATCTTACGTTTTTTTGTTCCACTGTAAAAAAAGTTCCACACTGCAGACTCTATACTGTTCTGTTACCTTCTAAGAATGCTCCTCACAGCAGCGGCCTGAAAATAATGTCCATTAATGATTCCTAAAAGACAGAAGGAGGCACTCTGGTTCGACAAGCGGTAAAAACAAAGGATCGGAACTGGCTTGGGCCTAAAATTACTATACTTAATGAATGACAATTTTCCTGGACTACTACGGTATCCAATCAGGACATTCCTAGCTTGCACTTCATAGGCCTCTATCTTCTGGGAGATGCGGCAGAAACAGCAGAAAAGCAGGAATAGCTGCGGGTTGGGAATAAAGTCTCTTAATGTTGACTAAAGGACGGAAAACAGCGGTAAAAACAAAGGACCTGAATTGGATTGCACTTGAAATAGTTGATCCCAATCCAGTGGATCTGATCAGAACATTTATAGGTGGCAATTGAGACCTAATTAGCCATAAGCACACATTTACCCATTTGTGAAAATAGCTTTTTTTGGAATTTTATGTTAAAAATAATTATTAATGATTTCTTTGGACATAAATGAGCACATATTTAATTCTGTATTGTTATAATCTTTAGTCATCAGCATTCCAAAATTAATATAGTTCAATTCATCACTATCACAATATCTCGATTCATGGTCAAAGAACCCTGTTCGTGATACTTGTGAGCATTCTCTCTCTAAATTATGAAGATGATCACAAATCTGTGATGCTTCTGGGGAAACAGTGGTCTGTCCAATGACAACTGCTCACGGCTGGTGTACCATAAACAGAGATAATGAGAAAAAAAAAAAACTGAAAAAAGGAGATAAAACCAGTTCATTTTGCAGAGAATTGCGAAATGTTGCGAGGATTTGTCTGAATCATTCTTGTGTCATAGCGAAAATGTACCTTGTATATCTTTGTAGGCCACGGTGAGCTTCTGTGTTCAGCATCTAGATCCAGAGTTTGTTTGTCTCGCTCTCTGGGGGTACCTGGGAACGGATGTGCGGGTCTGCATTCATCTTCATAATAACGTTGTCATTGCCTGGGTGTGCTGGCTGAGCTTCCGAACCCACACCCCCACACACACACACACACACACACACACACATACACATTTACACACACATACACAACATCACAGACCCCTGTACCTCATTGCAGCTTCTTAACAACGGCAGGTACACGCTCCCGCTGTCTCCCTGCATTACCAAAGGTCTCAGTACGACTATATTGCTGTATTGGTTCCATGACAAGCATTAAAGGGCCCATATCTCACATTTTTCTTGTACTGTATTTTGTACCCTGAGTCTACTCATGACGTTTTTACTCTTTATCTATTACATCTGTAAACATGCCTCATATTCAAAGAGACTTTCCAGCTTTTTAAAAGTGTCCTAGAGTGTCAAACTGTTTTCCCCAGCATGAGGGTTTCTCAACGAGGGTTGAGAAAATGATACCACTGATACCATTGTTACCATAATCCTCTTCTAAAATCCCCAAACTGTTTCATACCAGTCTTGACTTGTTCTATTTACACCCCCAAAATCTGCATACACCTTGCCCACTAGCAAAAACCCTAGTCAAAGCTGGTGAAATGGTACATTGCGATGGTGACGTGGTGAGAATATGGTGTTGTTGATACAAGAGAGCAGCTCATTACCTTCAGACTCTGCTAGTCATGGGAATACAGCAACGGGCGCCATACCTCATGACCACAGCTTTTCCTGTGCCAGTGTCCGTAGAAGAGGAGTATACGCTAGGCTATAAGCTAACATTTACCGAACAAACTGGACTACCTTGCTGAACCAAACTGGAGCTAAACACACATCAGAAGGGAAAGCACCGGCTTATTTTCATAACTGCTAAGGGTCAAGACATCACAACCCAGGGAAGCAAGTGAAGGCAAAGCTAAAAGCTAACAGGCCACAATCTTTTCAGCTTGCTAACCACACATTGCGCTGAGAAGACACAAGGAGAGGACATCAACACTCTCCAGTTATACTAGGGAATAATTACAGTGTTACCATCTCCGGTGCTGTAAACCAGCCGATGAAAGCAAAAGTAATAGGACAATCTGTGTGTTTCATTCTGAGGCAAAATAACAGGGCTGTAAATAAGCTTGTAACATTGAATCTACATATTTCCCCCCCAACCAAGTCTCATATTTACTATTTATAGATTAAAAATTATGTACAATACTCAATAAATGCATTCCTTAGCACTTTTAGGACTGATGAGCCCTGTTCTGATTACTTTCTGATTGTCATTTATTGACCAGATCGATCCAAACCACCTGACCACAACAAGCATGAATGCTGTCTGACCTTGGATATTACCAACTGTGGTTGGACTGCGAACAGTTCAGAAACTATGAATCTCCTGAATCCCACAAAGCTCTCATGGGTGCAGGACTCGTTGCATGGCTATAAGGCTACATTAACTACTTCAGAAGACAGAAAACTCTCACAACACACACCACCATGGTACATTTCATCTATAAAAGGAAGCAAACGTGAATCTGAGTTGATTATAGAACAGCACTGACCACAGAATACCTCAAAAATGACGCTTAACTCAAAATACACTTCGGTTTTCTGTCATCTGTCAATGACTGACATGGACTATGTAGAGATTGGTAAGTTTTAGGACTTGAACAAATGTTTTATTACTGCACTTCTATAATTTATTTTGGAAAAGCAAGGGGAATTGAGTGTTCCACAGCACAGGTCCGTAAACCTGGCATCGCTATTAGATGAGAACTGACGCTTAATGATGGAAAAACAAAGAACAATAATTATGGATGTGTCAAGACGGCTTCAGAATCCATGCATTTAGCGCTATTCTAAAAAAGCCGTTTCAGTAACTACCTTTGTCTCTTGGCTAGTTTTCCCACAACAGGCTGTGACAATAAATAATAATTATTCATTGATGCAGGTTGATAGTCTGAATCTGCGCAGCGATGTAGAACAACAAATGCTAATTAACCTCGGAGGAGATAAAGCACAAAAGAAGTGTTGCTTTCAACATCGGTTAGCAAGCCACATTCTCTAAGCAATTAACAGCAAACCGACAATACAAGAACAGCAGCAACACGTCTGAGAGACAAAGGCCAGGAGAACGACCTTCGGTATGGAGAAGTCAGCAAGACAAGCAAATCCGAGCGGCAGTAATGGGATAATGGGAATGCAGAAGAGGGAATCTGATGTCGATGCAAGATGTGTGGGTTTAATCCAGTCGAATAAGAGCTTGGCAAATATTTGTGGAAACTTGGAAGCCAAATGTTTTCCCCAAACCATTGTTACGTTGGTTGTAAACATATGCTATAGAGACAAAAGTATTGGGACACTAAATATTCAAGGGTATCAAAAGTTCAGAGTTTTTCCTGCTTTTGTTGGAGTAACTGTCTCTACTACTGGATGTTGAAGCATTGCTGTGAGGATTTAATTGCATTCATGAGGGTGTTGGATAGAGCACCACCTAGTACTGGTCTCAAACTTGCCTGTACTACTGATTCATGTGGGCTTGAATTTCATGCAGACGTCCGCTCCCAATAGTTAAGTAATGTACACTGATCAGCCATAACATTAGTACCACATAGACATTATCTTCGTCTACAGTGCCATCTGTCAAGAGGTGGCTATATTAGTCGGCAAGTGAACAGTCAGTTCCTGAAGGTGATGTGTTGGAAGCAGGAAAAATGGGCAAGCATAAGAATCTGAGCCACTTTGACAAGAACCAAACTGTGAAGGCTAGCTGACTGGATTAGAACATCTTCAAAATGACAGACAGGTCTTGTGGGGGTTTTCTGGTATGCAGTGGACAGTACCTACCAACAGTGGTCATGGGCACCTAAGGCCCATTGATGCAATCCATGGAGGCCCCACCTTACAACGTATAGGACTTAAAGGATCGGCTCCTGACATCTTGGTGCCAGATACCACAGGATACCTTCAGAGGGCTTGTGGAATCCATGCCTCGAATGGTCAGCGACACAAGGTGGACCTACCCAATATTATGCAGGTGGTGCTAATGTTGATGACTAGCTAGTCAGCTAGTTTGAAAAGGCAAAAAATTTAAAGATACCTCTAAGTTTAGACTCTACTAAACACAAGTCAGTAAGGTGACCACTCTGCTATTCGCTGAAGTACTCTCGGAAGAGGAGGGTCTTCAGTTTGGTTTTGAAGACAGCGAGCGTTGGACTCTGCCATTTCGGACACCCAGGGGAAACACGTTCCACCACTTTGGTGCCAGGACAGGAAAAAGCCTGGACGCTCGTCTTCTGTGGATTTTGAGGGATGGCGGGTCGAGCCGAGCCGTACTTGAAGCTGGAAGGGCTCTTGGTGCGGATCAGCTTTTGACCATTGCCATCAAGTATGGAGGGGCTGGTCCTTTCTGGGCTTTGTAGGCCAGCGTAAGGGTTTTGAATCTGATACAGGCAGCAGATATAGGAAGCCAGTGAAGAGAGAACGCAGCAGAGGAGTGAATTAAGAAACGTTGAAGAAATATATATATATATATATATGCTGATTTTAGGCCAGATTTTCCATTTAAATCTCTCTTCATTTCCAAAATTGTCTACTTGTGTGGTCTAAAGGGTCAGAACAGCAGGTGTCACGGCAAAAGCTGCTGACTGCTCAAACGTTTACAGACATATGAACGATTTCTTCATTTTCCTCCCTCAGCTCTGCAGAGCAGGGTAAACGTATTGGCAAAACTATGAAGCACAATGGCTGCCCAGACCAGTGATTGATCCAGCAAGAAGTCCCGGGTATTCAAATTCAACTTTACTGTGCCAACGCCTGGACAGACAGAAAATCCATCTGCATGAAACTGGAAGAGATGAATGAGTAAAACAAACCAAGAGACCTGGTAAATGAGCTTTCATTATTAAACCATGAGTTCTTTTTTTATGACCCAGAGAGCAGCAAGGTCTTTTTTTAGGGCCTCAACATTTGAATGCAGCCATTGAATGAGCCAACAATGCTGTCGAAGAGGTGAGATAGGTTGTTCGTTTTGTCTAATTTCTCTTTGTGCACTGCTTTCCTGCTAAATCTCAATGGTGGTGGTGGTGGTGGTTATTAATTATTGACAGGGACACTGAATAGTAATTCAGTGTATTTCAGTGGAGGCTGAAGCTTTATGCATTACTGTTTAATGTGTTTAACTGGCGCATTCAATCAACACCCTCTTCCGCTCTTGGTTTATACAACCTCGATTATGCCGCTATATTATACAGCAGTACAATAACTTCAAATGCCATATTCATGTTATTATTAATACCTGCTATTCAAAGACAAATCCACAGCGTAGTGGAAGTAACGAGCACAACCTGTTAAACAGAGGCTGGGTTAAGAAGAAGAAAAGCACAACAGCAAAGGAATTATGCACCATTAGCTCATGTTAGGATGTGCTGTATGTGGGCATTAGAACATATTACAGTGGTGTGAGTGCCACTCATACGACCAGCCTCCTGTTACCACTACTACTCAGCATGGCCTGCTGGCTAAAAGCAAGCCATCTTCACTGGTTGCCTGACACTGACTGATTAGCTGGTGGAATAGAGAGATCTAATGGCCTTGGTGGTTTTATAAGACAGTGAAATCAAAAGCAATGTCTGGCTCCTGTTGTGCAAAACTAGGCTAGGTAGATGATTCAAAACCTGCCCAAATTAACGGCCCAAGCAGTAACTGTGGGAATTAATCACTTAAGATCCACCGAAGACAAGTGTCCAGGCTTTATTCTGTCCTAGCATGTGGTGAAACGTGGTGGAACGAACTAGCAGAGTCGCTTGCTGTCTTCAAACCAGACTGAAGATCCTCCTCTTCTGAGAATACTTGGGCGAATAGTAGAGTGGTGACCATACTGACTTGTGTTTAGTAGAGTCTAAACTTAGAGGATCTTTGAATTATTAGTCTATTTAAACTAGCTGAGGTTTTTCTTGGGTAAATAGCAAAGCACTTTTGTAAGTCGCTCTGGATAAGAGCGTTTGCTAAATGCCGTAAATGTAAATGCAAATGTAAATGTACTCATGTCTGCCCAATCAGTTTGTTCAACAAACCATCTGAGGTCATGCATTACAGTGATTTGGTTGAATGCTTTTGCTTTTGCTACAGTCAACATTCAAATATTTGTTTTGTGTTGAAATAAGCATGTGCATCAGCAAAAGCTGACTCCTTTAGAAGCCAAATGATCGTTTGGTCACAGCGCTATCACTGTGACGCTGGTTTGTATCCTGATCACGCTGCTAGCCATCGGCAGCCGGGGCCCAGAGAGAGCGCAATTGGCCTTCCTCTCTCTAGGGTGGGTAGATGGCATTCTCCCCCCACATCAGTCTAGTGCAGCGCTGGCTGTCCCTGGCGTCTGCTAGCCGTCGCTTCCATCCAGGCACGTTGATTGCCTGGTGATGTCTCATCGATGGTAGTTTGGAAAAGAGGTGTGGCTGACTGCAAACGCAAAAGTGTTTTTTTTAAATGAAGTACGTGCAAATAGAAGAAGTCAGATTTGGTACACAGAGTCTCACGTCTGATGCTTTATTGGGTACTATTGTACGAGATAAGTTGCCTTTTGAAGGCCTCCCAACTGGCAGCTGCAGGAACCTCTTCCTGGACTGTTGTTTGTTTGAAGACGCTGTGAAAACGAAACAGTTATGCTGGATTAGTTCTGTCTAAATATGCAAAATCAAATGGCTGTAAAAAGAGATACCAATACAGTCTGCGAACGAGGCTGTTAAGTTTGTTCAAAAGCACATCACGTTTGATATTTGTTCTTCAAAATGAAATAAGCACCTTCTCTGGGTTTGGTGTGGTGGGAAATAAATGACAATTCAAAGCCATAAAAAAAGACTCTTATTTGAGCATTTCAATAAAGGAACAGAAGAAGAAGAAGAGGAAGAGGAAGATGAAGAAAAGAACAAAAACAATTGAAAAACTTTGATGACGACGGCCAGCCTCTCGGAAATAAGGAGCACAGCATCTGGTCAATTGGTTTACATTCATGTCTATTCCGCGGAGAGACGAGTGAACGTGCGGATGGAAATATCAACTTTAGGTGGTGTGAAATTGAAAAACATAAGAGGGTAATTTCCTCTCCTGGACATTTGTAAATTAAAATGTGGAGGGTTTTTTTTGTATTATTTCATCTTTATTTTCAGCTGGTTGCCAGCATAGACTAGCAACGAAAGCTGTTCACAATTCTGTGTCTGAATATCCCCAGGGGTCGTCTCTTGTGGGAGGTAAAAAAAACAACTGAAGTTCAAGATGAACTAATAGCATTTTCATAAAGCTCCACAGGTTCCTTTACCTGAAATACACGGCTATTATCATGGCAGGTTAGGCCAGACACAGAGGGATGAACACTTGCAGAGATGGACTCAATGCAAGTAATTTATTAAACAAACAAAAGGGGCAAGTGAGACAGACATGCAGCAGTGATCAACATAACCAGAATATGGAGAGTCATGGGTATCTCTCTGTGGAACACGAGCAAACCTCGCAGAAAGCTCGAACCTCTGAGTAGATTGGTAGTCGACGACGGAGTCGAGCCGAAGCTGGCATAAACACTACGTGGAAAACGGAAAGGAAACCCCCCGGGCAACCTCAAGGTTCCTAGACCATAAACCATATACATCCATATTATTCTTGGCTCCGAACTGAGCATCTGAGCCCCAAAAGTCCTTGTGTAAATCTGTGGGCGGCAGCTCGGAGGAGGGAGCAATACCGAGGGGCTGACAGCTATATGCAAATGTCACTCATATATGGCATGTGTGTGTGCTGTTTATTAAATAAGACTGTCTTTATTTCGAATTATCACTCATATGAAATTCTCGATGCTTCTAAGGGGTTCTGATAACCTCGGACAAATGTATTAAAGCACCCAGCAGAGAATGGTCCTTGTACAGTAACAGCAGAAAGCCAAGGTATTGATTTTGAACTCATGAAGCACTATGAATGGAGTCCAGATCACTTATACACTATATTGACAGAAGTATTGGGACACCTGCTCATTCATCGTGTCTTCCGCAAATCAAGGGCATTAAAAAGCGTTAAAAAGGGATGGGATGGAGCTCCACCATCCATCATTCTGGAGAACACAGATCCACAGATCCACAGCTCAGTGCTGTGGGTGGGGCTTTATACCCCTCAAGCCCATGCCTGGCATTAGGCATGGTGCCACTAGGCTCATGTTTATCTGCTCCCATTCCATTGATGCCTATTGTGTTGGCAATGGGTGCAACTTAAAGGAGATGAAGGCCTTCATTAGAAAGGGTGTCCACAAACATTTGTGGATCATTATGTCATTATTTCCAGCTCCAGCTCTACGTCTCAACACACGTAGATGCTTCATTACCTTGATAACTTTCCAACTACAATGCACCACATTAAATTAAAGCCATATGGAGACGATGGAAAGCCACAGTAGATCACATGTGACTTAATCAGATGTACACAGAGAAAGGCACCAGTCTGGTTAGCCTGGTTAGCTACCTCAGCTAGCCATACTGTGCTAGCCCTGTACAGCTTGTATCTTTCAGCCAGTTCACAGTGGGGGAACGGTCACATATGTATGAGTGGATCTAAATACATAGTCTACAAAAATTGCTTTGCAGTCGAGTTACACTGAATTTTAGTACACTTTCATATTCGTCCCGTTGGGATGGGCCAGTCTGCCGCCACTGCTGAAAAATTTTTACCCTTTTTATCAGTGGTTACAACAAGCACCTCTACAACTAGCCAATCAGTGAAGTAAGCTGTCATTTCTTCCACCGTCCACATAGCTTTCGGATTAAATGTTCATAAATTGTTTTTTTGAGATAACGTTTGGGTTTTAATTTGCCCTACCGCTGTTGTAGCATTGCTAGCTTAAAGTGCTAACAAGGTCCCTCAATTACCACCAGGTATTTGTAGTCTCGTCTCCTCCTTTAGTCTGCTGATAAATAAATAAATAAATAAATAAATAAATAAATAAATAAATAAAGCAGACATTTCAAAACATATCGCAACTCACGTATATCTCTTTCACCGGTGTTAGCATTTCTGTCTGGGCCTGAAAGAAGAGATCTTTGGCTTTCCACCGCTAACTCAGGGTACCATCCATCATTATAAAGTTCATTATCAAGATGTTTTCCTTTGGCGTCATTAATCTTGAGTAATCTGGGGAGATTGATGTGCCCTCTCCTGGATGACACTGCCGCCTGATTCCTTTCATTAATCTCGATTTTTGCTGGTGTCATCCCAAGCCCTTTCCCTCTCAAACAGCATAAGTAGAGTGCTGTCACCCTTTGCAATCGCTTCCCAAAAGCCAGCTCCATGCCACAGACGAAGAATAGACCTTAGAAGGAGAAAAAAAGGAGAACAGAAAATTATTTACAGTCTTAAAAATATATAAAGGTGCTTTAAATGGTTCCCTTCTGAATCCATGAGGAACCATGTTTGTAATAGAGATGTGTGAAAGAATGTGAGGATCCTTCAAATGGTCTGAAGAACCGTCACTTGATGTAAAGGGTCTTCATTGCAAGGTTGTTTACATAAGAGATGCTAAAAAATGAGGAGACCGGTCACTAGTTGAAATATGAATGGGAATTTGGGTCAGGCTTAACATGCTGTCTGTTTACGGATAAAACCCCGCCTTTCAACAAAATGAGCCAATCAGCTTGCTGGTTACGACTCAAGCTCGATGTGAAGATCTGCACAAGTGCAGTAGCCAGAACTGGGCGAGGATTGATATAGATGATATAGAGGACATAAAAGTGTTGATCTCTTCAAAGCTCTTTTTGTGGGCCCCGGGTGGTCCAGCGGACCAAGGTGCGGTCACTATGATCAGAGGATCACTGGTTCGTATCCCGATCACGCTGCTAGCCATCGGCAGCCGGAGCCCAGAGTGAGTGCAACTGACCTTGCTCTCTCTAGGGTGGGTAGATGGCGCTCTCTCCCCCTCACTTCCAGCCGTCACTTCCCTCCCAGCATGTTGATTACCTGGTAATGTCGCATCGGCGGCAGTTTCGTAAAAGAGGTGTGGCTGGCTGCAAACATGTTGGAGGGGGTGTGTGTTGGTCTTGCACTCACTAGTGTCGGGGGTGTTGCATGTGATTAGGGGGGAGGGAGAAAATATGTACGGGTTGGGTAATTGGCGATCTATATTGTTGAGAAAAATAAATTAAAAAAACAAACAATGAAATATGAAATCTTTAAAGGATTTCTTCGAACGAGTTATGATGAATGGTTTCCCTGCCAACTATTGCACTGTGATGTCATCAACAATCTCAACAAGCATTCTCACAGTTTGATGGAAGAATGATTATGAGAAAGTAGTAATTTTGTCTCATGATATGATATAATGTGATTATTTGTGCTTAATTTGATCAGGAACAAGAACCAACATTTCAAATGAAGGGTCACAGCTGTATATTAAGCTTAATATTTATAACAAATATGTCTCCACATTTCTGAGAAAAGGTTTAAGTGCTTTACTCTTCCAGTAATTTGCTCCACTACGAAGGCCCTGAAGGACATCAGAAACATCCAGTTATTATCTCCCTCTTTTGTCACAATTGGTCTTTTTATTCTTATTTTCCATATCTGCTTTTCATCATATTGTCACTATTGTTCTCCAGTTGAATTTGTCGAAGGGCCTATATCCTGCTTTCTTTCCGTATCCTCTCAAGGTCCACCAAGGTCTGCTTTGTGTAGTTTCACGTATCAGTAGTAGTAGTTTTTTCATGACTAATTTTCCAACCTTTTTTAATCCCTTACAACTAAGCGTTTGTTTGCCAGTGTGAATCCGGGCTGGCTTTCCTGTGATCCTCGTTGGAGTAGTGATTGGTGGAAGAATGGAAGGTGATGGGTGGAGCTGGGTGCAAAGTTTGTTCGAAGTTTGGTCAAAGTCCTTATAAGCAAGTCCGTTCACTCTGCGGTCATCTTTGCAACGCCTCCAGGCAGTTATTTCCAGTCATTTACATTGAAGGCATTTAGCAGACGCTCTTCTCCAGAACGACTTACAAAAGTGCTTCACTGTTTACTTAGAGGATACCCCTAGCTAGTTTGTAGAGGCTAGGATCCAGAAGATATCTCTCAGCTTAGATACTACTAAACACAGAAGTCAGTATGGAGACCACATTACTCTACATACTCTACACTCTGCCTCTAAGTACTCTTGGAAGAGGAGGGTCTTCAGTCTGGGTTTGAAAGCAGTTCGGACACCCAGGGGAAGTTCGTTCCGCCACTTCGGTGCCAGAATTTTGGTCATACAAGACCAGGCTTCTGTCTCTATAAGATAAGATAAGATAATCCTTTATTAGTCCCACAGTGAAGAAATTTTCAGCAGAAAAGGGATAACAAGACACTCAGATGCAAAAACTTAGATAAATTACCACTAACAATATTATTTACAGATTATTTACAGGTAATTGCAAATTACTCTTAATTGCACATGTGTGTGTGGGGGGGGGGTATTGCACATTGTATTTTTACATTGAGGGATCTCTATTAAATAAGGAGAATCAAAATACTGGCAACTGAAGCTCAGATTACTATTTCAAAGCCATATTTGAAATCTGGTAAAAAACTTAATGAATTGTTGGTAGTGTCTGACTCTGTAAAGCACAAAAAATTTGATTTTCCATCTCATTCTGGCTACTGCGCTTGCACAGACCTCCACATCGAGCTGTGGTTCCTCGGCTCGCAGCATAACCAGCAAGCTGGTTGACTCCTTTTGGTGAAAGTCTGAACTTCATTTGTAAACAGATGTCATACAAAAACTCACATTCATATTTCAGCCAGTCTCCTCATATCCAGCATCTCTGGTGGAGTACATATGGGGCTGGAGCACAGGGCCTGGTCCTTCTCCCAAAATTGACATAAAAGGCACCTTTACAAGTGAGTGGGGTTCCGGTCTGATTGGCTACCCCACGTTGTGCTTCACTCAAAAGCGGCCAATGCTTAAACACCCAGATAAGTGGACTCAAAAACCTTGTATCTCTAAAATGGCAACTTTACCGGAGAAGGGAACCCTCATCACTTTGAATGGAAGTCAATGTGAAACGATTGTACACCAGTCATTTTGGAGCATTTCTATTGGTCTGTTCATCATGAGATTTTGACACGATGCAAAGAAGCACTTAAAAATGGCCAAACGACTCAAATTAAGCAAAAAGAAAAAGCGTTTCATTTTTTTACACAACAGTGACGATATAGACTCGTACATATCTCAGTTTTTGTGACATCATAAAAGTAGTGAGTTAAAAATGGGCTGTTTTTCAACTTTTTTTTCAACTCATTTCAAAAAGTGAAGAAAATTAAATTTTCCAATAAAACTGAAATAAATGCTGCCACATTTAGTAAAAATTTGAGAGCTGCTACAGCAGCTACAGCATTGCTGTGAGTGAATCGTGTGGACTTCCCAACAGGGAACAATAGGGCAGTGAATGGAAGTCATTAGTATGCAGATCCTCGCCTTAAACACTGCAAAGGACCAATTCACCAGTGCATTCATAACAATTATGAGTAGTATATGAATCCATGGGTGGGGCCTATGTTTATTCTCTTGTGCTTTGAGGCCATTGCGATATGGTCGGTGTGTGCTCTGTGCAGGCTCATCCACAAAGGAAGCCGAGGTCTCTGGCATGCCATGCTGATTGTGCTGTTAATAAAGTGTGAAGGTGTCTGTCAGGTGAATATTCACTGTTAGATGAACAGGCCTGATCTAAATTGCAAATGCCAACAAAAAAAAAAGTTCACCAATTTGGAAGTGCATTCCTTTGAGAAATTAATCATGGTTTTCTCATATGACTGAGGCGTTAGCTCTAATCTTATTCCCAGCCACACTAATGTCTGAGAAACGGCAACAGTCTCGCAGTAATTAAATTCACCACTCGCCTCGCATATCTTTAAAGAAATAGTGCCCATTTCTCTCGCGCTGCCTTTTCTTTCTCTCGCGCGCTGTCATGCTTTACGATAAGTATAAGTCGCAGCCCCCCCCCTTCATCTATGTCCTCGGCTCAGCTGTAGATTCAAAAAACACACATTCAAGAAGATCCATCACCAGTAATCTCTTTTATGCATGAATTCAATTTTCTCGCTTGGGCCATCCCTTGCTTTCTCAATAAATGTGATTCTGCATTCGCCGTTAAATCAATACAGGCAGATGCTGAGTCTCAATTTGCATCACATTGGTTCGCCCGTGATTTCTTAAACTCCTATTAAGATTGTGCACAGATAAACCCCTAGGTGAGTCAACCTTCCGAACAATGGCGTGCCAATCACAGATAGCATTAGGTACCTCACTGCAATCCACCGAGTGCGATAGAGTAGATGTAGCAGCGGAGAAAAATCACAGGAAAGTGCTGTTCCTTCAGTCCTGCTAGAAGAGCTTTGAGGCTTGAGCATTCCTAAATAAGGAACTCTTGAGTCTGAGCCATTCCTACTTGTGGGGAAAATTGAATGGTGTCAAAAATTGCACTCATTTAAGGAGATCAATTTTCCCACTTTCCCCAACAGTCTCTGTTCTCCATAAATCCATTCAGAACTAATTCTATCTCTTAAACTTCTCCGAATAAATGCATGCCCATTCCACTCCACTCCAGCCTCTACCTATTAGAAGACTGACTGCTGGGGTCCCCTTTACCTGTGTCAAACCAGCTGCCACCCACCAGACTGACCACCAGGCTCCCCCACCACCCTCCTGCCACTGCTGCCTAATGCCTAATGACAATGTTAGAATCTACATGGACTCTAAGCTATCTGCCACTATTACTATTATAACCACCATTAACCATCGGTACTCTCACCAGCACTCTTACCATCACTACTATGATTAAATTAGTAATACTATATTATGATTATTATGATTATTATTTGATGATAATATGATTATTTTGCACACCTGAGCACCTGAACACTTATGTGGTGGTTTGATGACTTTTATCCATAATTTATAAATAGTTGGATGGTCCCTCTTGTGAGTCTTGGTTCCTCCAGCTGTGAGGGAGTTTTTCCTTGCCAATGTGGCCTTTGGTTTGCTTACGGTCATCAGTTCATATCCTGTACTGATTACAGATTCTGTAAAGCTGCTTTGTGACAATGCCAGCCACACAAATCAATTTGATTTAATTTGACTTACCAATGTACAATATCCGGATAATTCAACCCTTCCTCTCTAGAGAGTCGCCCAGGTGATCTGGGTTCAGTCTCTCGTCACTTTGAGACTTGACTACTGCAGCACTCTTCTGGCTGGTCTCCCTCTGCCCACCATCAGACCCCTGCAACTTATCCAGAATGCAGCGGCACGGGTCGTCTTCAACGTTCCTAAATTCAGCCATGTTCATCTCCTCTGTTGCGTTCTCTCTTCACTGGCTTCCTGTAGCTGCTGCTCGCATCAGATTCAGAACCCTGACGCTGGCCTACAAAGCCAAGACTGGACCAGCCAGCCCCTCCGTACTTGATGGCAATGGTCAAAAGCCGATCTGCACCAAGAGCCCTTCCAGCTTCAAGTACGGCTCGGCTCGACCCGCCATCCCTCAAAATCCACGGAAGACGAGCGTCCAGACTTTTTTCTGTCCTGCACCGAAGTGGTGGAACGAGCTTCCCCTGGATGTCCGAACGGCAGAGTCCAGCACTCGCTGTCTTCAAACCCAGACTGAAGACCCTCCTCTTCTGAGAGTACTCGGGCGAGAGTGGTCTCCTTACTGACTTGTGTTTAGTATTGTCTAAGCTTAGAGGTATCTTTGAATTATTAGTCTATTTAAACTAGCTGAGGTTTTTCTTGGGTAAATAGCAAAGCACTTTTGTAAGTCGCTCTGGATAAGAGCGTCTGCTAAATGCCTTAAATGTAAATGAAATTATATTACCAGCTTTACAGAGAAAACTGGACTGTATCCACATGCTAAAGATGACGACATTACCTCCAAATTCCAAAGGCCGTAACAGTTGTTGGCCTAGCCTTCTGACTGGGGGCGCTGTTCTGAAGAACAAATGAGAATTTGCTGCAAATAGAACCAAACAGAATCAGCTAAGAACACTGTCTGCAGAATATCCACAGACGATTTCATTGAAACAGTAGGTTGTGAAGGAATGCAAATCAATGGAAACGCTAGCTAGCTGCATAAAAGAAGACAAGAAGGATACACTTGCCCAAACCTTAGCACTTATTTAGCCACTTCATGTTCAACTCAGAAGACCCAATTTCCCCCTTTCAGTCCCATTCTAAATAGCGCTAAAAGAAGACATACCGACATGGCAGCTAAGTGGCTTCAGCACTTAGCAATTATCTGCATCTAGCGTAGATTACACACATATCTGTGATTGCTAGGGTCTTTTTACACACCTGAGTAAAGAAAAGACTGAGGAAATAGATATTTAAATCATCCTCATTCAAAGCCGTCGTCACGCTCACAGGTAGATTGGAAGTATTGTAAGTGAGCGGTGTGAAAGGTATATATATTTTTTGAGTAGCTCAGCATATTTTAGCTGAGGATATTATTATGATTATTTTAAAAAGCCTAAATATGACTTTGGGTGTAATAGCGGTCACACTGTTTCAGTAATGATCATTAAACTCATGCCTTGCTGTGCTACACTGTTTATCTCGGCCTAAAAGGCAAAGGCTACTCAAGCAGGCTAGCACGTTTGGATCGGCATGGCTAGCACAGCCTCAGAAGTCCATTCATTTGATCAGCGCACCAAAGCAGGTGCAGACTGATCATCCAAAGAGTTTCAAACCAATCGGGTTAGGTCAGTGTGGGTCTACGGCGTCTGTCATTCTATTCAAAGAGTCATTAGGTGAATTTTATGCAGATCTGTAGCTACAAGAAACATGGATGCTAAAGAAAGTCATCTTTCGTTAATCACTAAAGTGAAGGCACAGCCCGCCTTGCCTGTTCTCTCTCTTGATTGTTGATTATAATGGGAATAAATAGGTCTGTCGCAGAGGGAAGAGGGACAAAAATACTCAGGTAAAAGGAAAAACTCAAAGAAATTGTAATGTCATCTGCGCAAAACATCTAGGCGTTATGATCTGCTAAAAAAAGCCTAATTTGATTTTCACAGGATCGGTGCGAATCATAAATAATCCAAGACTCTGAGGTAGAATTACATTATAAGGTGTTAATTATTGTCACATATTAGCAGCTATGAGAACTGGGATTAGTAAAATTACACCTTATCACCTCATATTAATCAATCAGTCATCACTCACATTCATTGTGTTTCCCTTAGCGTATAGTATAGTAAACCAAGGGATGATATATACATATATTAGTGCTATCAATGTTAATGCATTAACACACATCATTAATCTGCAAATTTTAACACATTAATCTCTTTTAACGCAAATTAATCATCTCTGCAAGTTTGGCCCCAACTTCCGCCCGTGGATCACTGATAAAAATATGAAAAATAAATATGAAATAATCGTGGCATATTGTAGTGATTAATGCAATTAAACTTTTAATAGACTGACACCACTAATATACATGTGTATATATATATATATCAGCAGGTAATTAAGTGGCTACCTATTACTACGTTGTGACAGAGTGATGTAAACCTTGGCTGACATACCTAACTTGTGCTGTATGAACCTTAAAACAGCACAAGTTAGGCTATCAATTTATAGTCTTGCGATCTGCTTAAGCAGTACATGACTATACAGCTCTGGAAAAAGTAAGAAACCACTTAATTTATTTTTCTTAAATTAAATTTTTCTCAAACAAAGCTGAGTTCGCTGAATTTACAGACTATGAATGGCCTAAAGTCCCAAAAGCAAGACAGGAAAGTGTGTGATTGGCTGTCAAGGTTATTTCACTATAATGATTTTTGAATGCTCTAATATTAGCACTGTGTTGTTTAAATTTTAATAATTATTATAACCATTTCTTTGCATTATTAGAGCAGTTGTTTTTGAGCAGTTGTCATTTCTGCAAATATATAAAGGCTCTAAATAGCAAAAAAAAAAATTTGAATTTAGAGGAAATGTTGTCCATGGTTTCTGAAATACAATGCAAATGTTAATTTCCCTAAACACACTGCCTATAAATCGTAAAACCAGAGAAATTGATAACATAGGATGGTTTCTTCATTTTACCCAGAGCTATATATGATTTATTACCAATTAATAATGTAGTAATTACCAAGCGTTCGGTAATTTGTCAACTACAGGCTTGCTAAGGTTTAGCTACTTAAATGGCCATTGGCCCGCATTGGACTGCTAGTATCGAAGAATAGCCCCACCAGTGAAGTGGGCCCACCTTGGAGTGGGCTTAAGGGGTTATTGCAGGGTTCTATAAAGCCCCCTTTATAATAATGCTTATTAACAACATCGGCTGTCATTCCCTGTCCATTGAATGCTGCTTCTTAGTCGGGCACACAAAAACGCCCTTATTATGAGCACTGATTATCCCAGGCAATGACACCTCCAGGTAGCATATGAAGTGATTACTGCTCTAAATCTGATCTGTGATGTTGGGCATCCTGCGAGATTGGAGTTTGGCTGAAATAGTTTCGCTCCATCTCTGAAGGTGTTTGATTAATCAGAGATGGTAAATCCTCTTCTGCAGATTACAGAACTCGCTTACAAAAGTGTCAGTCCAAATGCCACCTTGTTGTCTTGGCAACAGAGGGGATCAATGTGCGGCGCTGTCAGGAGAGTTGACAGTAATTTCTGTTGGGTCACAGAAAGCGGGAGGTGTCGATGGATGTAGCAGAGACCAGACACGTATTTGCATGAGGTTACAAAGCTGATGGAGTGACTTTTCTTCTGCCTACATTTTTATTCATGCATCTCCAGCTCATCAGCTCGAGCCCCTTTCTTCTTTATAGCACCCTTTCATGAACAAAAGTGAAGCAAATGAATTCTTCACACCGCCTGCGTCTCCAAGACAATAGCTAAATGGTTGATTTTTGATGTGCCCGTTTGCTCTTAACCTGGTGAAGCAGGCTACGAAAAGTCTGCTGGAAGCTCCTAGAAGCAAATGGAGTCTTTATATCTTGTAAGCGTAAAAGAAAATGTTGAAAAGTTTGATGTGGTTTTTTTGCGTTGGCTCTCTAAGAGGAATCCCACCAATCTGATGGAATTTGTCGGCATATTTCATTGGTTGGGACGGAAGCAAAGTCGATTAGAGTGGGTTTGATGTCTTACCTCGGTTTCCTTCACAGTGGTGGTGATAGAAACCAGGGTCTTTTATTTGGTTGGGTTGGCACCCTGTCCAAGGGCTTTTTCTGCCTTGCGCCCAATGATTCCAAGTAGGCAAGATAATAGATGGATGGATAGATGGGTTCCACTTTATTGACTCCTGTAGATTACCCACAGACCAAAATGTTAAGGTTCTCAACAGTGTTAGGGTTATAATTTACAATATAATATAATATTGGGCTCTGTACAGTGCTAAAATTGGTATTTTGATTGGCAAGTTTCTATTGAACTAAGCAACCCTGAGTGACTTTGCTGACATCTCCTGCCATTTAATTATGCAGAGGATTTGACAAATTGCTGGAATTCTCCTTTAACCCGAGAACAGTGGTCCAGAACCTCCTGGAAGAAGAGGGCCTGAGAGGCCAGAAATGGGTGAATTATTCACAATGGCATATTATTGGCATTTGAATCAATCATTTACAGCCCTGCTTAATTTATACTAGGGTGGGAGTGCAATCATGCAAAAAAGAACATTATAAATAATCTACTCCTTAACCGTGTTTTTTTTTTTTTTTTTTTTTTTTTTTTTTTTTTATATTTCAACCCAGTTAAATTATTATGAAAATACGTCACAGTCGTTCATTTCGCAAATGTTCATTTGGCACTTTGAGTAAATAATCAGATGGTTGAGACGTGGCCTGTTGTACAAATGAGCAGTGTGATGTAGCAGACATTCCACCCTGCAAAAAGTCATTTCAGGGGTATGTGTATATATGCATCAATGGAAGTCAATGGAAAATATTTTATATTCCAAGCCACTTTGGAGTATTCTGATTGGTCCATTCATCGTGAATCTTCAACATGTAAATGTAAAAAACAACTGCCGATTAGAGCAAAAAGTGAAAAATGGCAAAAATGGAGATACAAGTGTCTTACGCAAGACAACCATGATATATCACTCATCTTTCAGTAAGTATATGCAGAGTTTGGCGTCATCATCAATAGAACGCCAATGGAGTAATGCAGCTTGCCAGCTAGTTAGCCAATCTAATAAACAGATGACACCTGTTAACTCCCCCCAGCATGTCTTTTTTTCAGTCATTTATCCACCATGATCAGTCGACGAATCCCTGTTGCAAAGTGCAGTGAACACTGAATGAACCACTGTCATTACTACTATACTGCCCCCTACTGGACAGGGCAACACCTCAGTGTCGTCTGGGTGAAGTGTATTTCACATTCTCTGGTTTTGAACACTCCGAACTAAACCGACCTGATTGACACTAAAAGAGAGAGGTCAGCTGTAAACCCCGCCCACAGAGGAAACTGATAGGTCTGCTTAGCACAAAAAGAGGCCAATCAGGATGCTGTGTTGGCCACTTTCTCGCAGTGGGTGATGTGGTTAAGACTTAACTAAAGGTTGGGACAAGAACCACATCCCGAACTCCTTCTCCTGGCACTTAAGCACTTTCTGGGATGGTGTATATAATTATATAAGTTATGAAGCTGCAATCAGTATGTGGGAGGCTCCCAGAACCCCTGGGAGAGGTGGGATGTCTGGAGTGGCTTTAGGTTAGAAAACAGGGTTTCTCATCTACTCGCAGACAAAACACATAGCAGCTAAAAGTGAAAACTTCACTGGCGTGTGTTTGCTGCGTTCGGGCCAAGGCTTCACTCCTGAAATTCTCCTGGCTTTTAGAACACAGAGGCAACAACAACAACAACAATAAAAAACTGCTGCTATTCTGTAAAACAAAAAAGAGGCCCTTTGTGACTTGCTAAAAGCATTTATGGACTGCCTCCTGAATCTACTCAACTAAATGCGCCTCTTGATGTGAACATCAGTGACATTTCACACAACTGTGGAGCTCACCGATATGTTTACTTATTGCATTTGTATGAAAAAATCTAATCAAAGAGGAGAGGCTTGAAAACGTACTGTCGATGACTATGAACCGGGCATCATCAGGGAGCTTGATCGTAACATTTTGGAAAATGGGAATATTAGAAAGCCGCCCTGAAGCCAAACAGTGATGTTTCCCACTATACTGCCCCCTACTGGACAGGGCAACACCTCAGTGTCGTCTGGGTGAAGTGTATTTCACATTCTCTGGTTTTGAACACCCTGAACTAAACTGACCTGATTGAACTGACACTGAAAGAGAGAGGTCAGCTGTAAACCCCGCCCATAGATGAAACTGATAGGTCGGCTTAGCACAAAAAGAGGCCAATCAGGATGCTGTGTTGGCCACTTTCTCGCTGTCAATCTCTCAAAAAAAAAAAAAAGCTGATGTGGTTAAGACTTAACTAAATGTTGGGAGAAGAACCATATCCCGACCTCCTTCTCCTGGCCCTTAAGCCCCTTATAAATATAAATATTTATATATATATATATATATATATTTCCTCATCATCAGGGAGCTTGATCGTAGCGTTTTGGAAATGGGGAGTATCAGAAAGCTGCCCTGAAGCCAAACAGTGATGTTTCCCACTCCGTCATAAAGAGACAGGTACAGGGAGATGGCCGGGCCTCATTGTGCGCACACCAGATAACGGCGCAGTCGTGTTGCATTTCAGAGAAGAAAGCAGGGGAGCGCAGTGCAGGAGGGTGGAAAGAACAGAAGGAAATGTCATGCATCTCAAACACACCCTGGCGGACCATTTCAGGTGGTTCAGGAGACGCGCCGCTAATATTGCCGTTCGTTCACGTTAATGGGAAAAAAAGGAAAGGAGTCGCTGCTGTGGCTTCCTCCAGACGTGGCGCATCCGCGAAGCGCCATTAACCTCCCACGCAGAGCGCTGATCACTAACGACATTTGTGATTTTGCGCGAGCCGCATTTCTAGCTGCGCACAGTGGTGGCCGAACACCACCCCTGGGCAAGTGAACAATAATACAAATCAAATGATGAACTACTTCGCTTCCCTGCAAAAAAAAATAAATCCTTTAGCACTGGCAGCCTTTGTGCTTTCCTTGGAGCCTTTTAGAATGGAAATGTGACTTGAGCATATTGTTCCCTTAGAAAATAGTGCAACACAACAACAGAATAGAAGCTGAAGGCTATGTGTAGCCCAAATGCAGTGGAATGGAGTAGAGTAGAACACGCCAACAGGACAAATCAACGCTACGTCACCATTACAGTAAACAAACTTCCAGAAGGGTAATGCTATCAGCATTAGCATTAGTAATACCATACGATTTTACCTTTTTTTTTTTTTTTTATTAGGGAGTTATTTACAGTACAACACTACAACATCTCGACAGGGGCGATGCCAGGAATTTTGGGCCTCATGAAAAAAAAAAAGGACACTGGGCCCCATCGCCCCAAACCCTAAAAAATGCAACATACAACTCTAACAACTGTGAACAAACACATGACTGTGGTCAATTATTAAATAACACAGCACCATAAAAAATCTCAGCAATAACCAATTGGCTATTTTAAACAATAGCCATACTCACAACTTCACAATTAGCTCCTATTGTAAAGTTACTGTTACGAAAGCTGTAAAAGGGACTCTTACTAATCTAAAGTCGCCAATATAATGACCTAAACCAGCTGAACCAGCACCAGACCAACACCAGACCAGCATACAACCAATTCATCTTCTTTAGCTGATCTGGGAATGATGGACGGTGTTGCTTCCAATCGTTTTGGGATGAGTTGGGCAGTTGGGGATGATGAGTTGGGGTGGTGATCATCCTGAATGTCCTGACCTCACTAACATTTTTGTTGTTCAATGCAATCAGATCCTCACAGCAATGCTCCAGAATTGAGAAAAGCATTCTTCCCTGGACAGTAGAGACAGTTACTCCAACAAAAGCCCCGAATCAGCTCTTTTTCATACCTTTGATTCCCGAAAGAAGCAAAGAATGAGCAGGTGTCCCAATACTTTTGTAGCCACATCTTGACCTCCACAGTGTCCCTGAACTGCTGTTTGCTGATGAAGGTCTGAGACATCCAATCTAACATGTCCATGTGGGGCCTGTATAGGCCCTGTTCGGGTTGCACACTGCATACAGGCCTAGATTGGAACCATTTGAGGTTAATGATGGGACCCTTTGGGAAAGCACAACTGGGTCCCAGTAAAAATGCATGTACAAACCCACTAAGAGCCTATGTCAACCTGGAACCTACCTAGGCCATGTTCCACCCATGTGAGCCCCACATGAGCAATGCTTAGGGTTCTCACACATTAGCACAGGCCACAGGTTGATTGTTTATTTTCCAGTGGCTTCAGGCATGGCTCAACCAATCAGATTTTAAAACCGGAGCTATGCATTTAATAGGAAGTGGAATTAGATGGAATGTAAAATCGATACAGCCGAATAGAATCGACAGATTTATGCATTGGAGCAAATTTTAGTGTTCTACAACGTACTCCCACTCCCACCCCCACCGCTATCAGCCCTACAATTACACAGCAGCGCACTGCGATGATGGCAATGAAAGTGAAAGGCTTTAACATGAGCTTCCACTTCCACTCAAAGTAATGCCTCTCCCTTTCCACATCTCTGCCAGTATTGTTGGGTCTCTGTCTCATCCATGCCTTTTAACAGCACCTTAATAGAGTCTTAGGTATTGAAACCTCACCCCTGGCAGGGGGAGATTTCTCTCATCACTCCTTCTGTCTCCGTAGGACAGGAGGTTATGCATCTTAGCCCCGGCGCGGATAGCGCCCGAGGCTAGCTGCAGCCGCTTTAGACGACAAAACACATTCGCCCCCTGATGTTTCCATTAAATAGCTCGGGCTGTTGGTTGAATGGAGAGGCGAGAAGGTGAAAGGTGGAACATGACACCTCTCTGTAAAGGTGCAGCGGCAGAGCGTGGTCTCTTTTCTCCCTTTGGCAGGGTGTACTACTGTCTCGGCACTCAAGGACGTCTCAACTTTGACCTCTATCTCTACATCCACAGCTGCTGGATACATATCAAAACAACTGCTCAAGCAGTCTGTCCCTGACCCCATCTGTACCCCATGCAGGAGGCTTAGTATATATGGAAAACATGGCCTCAGGTACAGTCGATATGCCTGTTAGGTAGGGTCTGTTTTGCAGAACCAGACTGTTTGTGTATATATTTATAAATCAAGACATAAGTAATTGGACAGTGACGCAGTTTTTGTAATGCTGCCTCTGTATACCATCTCACTCAATGGATTTGAAAATGAAGAATGTTTAGCTTTAATTTGAGGAGTTATATATATATATATATATATATATATATATATATATATATAGGCTGAAAAGCAACTGGACAATTAACTAAGCAGTGCCATGGCAGGTCAGGTGTGACCAGTTCCCTCATTATGTCAATAGAAGAAATAGAAGGTCAGGAAATGATTCCAAGTTCTGAATTTGCATTTGGCAGCTGTTTATGGAAATGATTAATATGCAGCCCAAAGAAGTGTTGAAGCAAGTGAAGGAGGTCTGAAATTAGACTGAAAAAGAAGAGGAGAAACTTAAGCAGTTGCCACAATTAACATGTTGGTTAGTTTGTTGCACGTTCAGCAACACCAGAGGGTCATGGAGACCACCGAAGACAACTAAATCAGATGATCGCAGAATTCCTTCCCTGGTAAAGAAACAACCCTTCACAGCATCTTTTAAGCCAAGGTCCAAAAGGTCAGATTAGATTGATATTTAGAAAAACCCTGTTGTTGTAAAGAACCCTTAAAGGAACATTTGAAGGTTACAGAACCACCAATTTTCCTCCCCAGTTTTAGAACCTATTGGCACCATGCTTAAGGCCAGACATGGGCTAGTGGGGCATAAAGCCCCCTCAGCATTGTTGTGAGCTGTGGAGCAGTGGAACTGCTGTGTTCTCTGGAATGATGGATGGTGCTACATCCAATACTTTTGGGACAACATCCAGACCTCACTAACACTCTTGTCACTGAATGCAATCAAATCATCACAGCATTCATCCTCCTGCAAAACCGAGTAGAACATCTTCTTCCCTGGACAGTAGAGACAGTAAGTCCAACAAAAGCAGGATAAGCTCTTTTTTAATACCCTGGATTCCCAAAGAAACAGTGAGCAGGTGTTCAAGTACATTTGTCCATATATTGTAGACCATTAAAGTACCCTAGATGCTTCTAACACTCTTGCTAACTAGTGTCAAAAAGCTGCCAAGGTTCGTTCGAAACTGTGTTTGACGCGACTTGCGAACCTGCAACCAGTTGTATGAAAGTTCCACCATATAAAGCCAGCCTGAGTCGTAGACAGCCCCTCGTTGCACCCAGCTGAGAGCTCTCCTTATGATGTCAGCGTGGCACCGAGTCATCTCCAAAGAACATAAGCCAGTCAAATTTCTGGAACCACGCTGACAATTCGAGATTCACGCACAGACATCTCGGCTGATAACGGGTGACTACCCTGCAACCAGCGAGGCAGCGTCTTCATCACATCTCAGGGTTTACCTTGTCTCAGAAGAGACACATTCCTTTACCTGCAGACAGAGAGAGCAGCAGACAGCTCGGCAGCCTGTTCTGTAATTCCTGAAGATTTATGCCTGCTAAATGCCTGCACCTCCACTATTCCCCACCTCAACACCCCACCAACCCCCCTAGCTCTTTTACCTGTTTACTGACAGGGGGGGAGGGTGAGGGAGCGATTATTGGGCGAGCTGATGCAGCTTGCCAGCGAGGCACCGAGACAGTGATGGATGGAGGCTGGCCGCCTCTCCTCGTGCTCACTTGCTGACTGGGCCCCATGCCTTATTCATGAGATTTGGGGCAGGAAAGAGATGCCAAAAGGTTTAAGAATATATTAAGGAACTCTTTGAGATGTCAACCAAGTTGTCAGGTAGTGTTAAGCAAAGAGTCCGAGGCACTACAGGGGATGCGCATGCTTGGCGGAGGGATGCAGAACATCTTTCTGCTTATTATTCGGCGTCCCTCTCAGCTGACGGTGGCAGTCCCTACAGGACCACAACAAACCCCACTACATACTGTACCTGTTTATACTGTAGGGTGTCCTACAGGCTATAGGCAGCGGTGGCCTTGTCAAGGCCTCTTCAGCCAAACCACAAGAGATTCATTTCCCTAATTTGACTCGGCAATGTTGTTCCTCAGTGCAAGCTGCTTTAACTAAGCCCATGATTCAGGAACAATCATCCCAAAGCACTTGGAAAAAGGAACACAAGAAGACGGTCAAAAGGGATCCGGCTTATTCAATTTTCACAAGGCATGAATCTTGGAAGGATTTAGCTTTTTAGCAAATGTGGTTCAGACACTTACTCCAGGCACCCAACGAAAGCAGTGCTTAGTAGGACAGAAGTGAACCCTGCTTCTCTTGGAAATAAGAATAAAAAAGCCAAACTGTAAGCTTTAATACAGTTTGTAAATAAAATATAAAATGTAGTACTTCACTGTACTTCACAGATCAGCCATAACATTAGCACCACAAAATTCAATCCTTGCTCTTGTTTAGTATTATGTCACTTCAAGATTTGACTATTGCAACTCCCTTCTGGCTGGTCTTCCTTTGTGCACCATCAGGCCCCTGCAATTGATCCACTTCACTGGCTTCCTGTAGCTGCTGCCCACATCAGATTCAAAACCCTGATGCTGGCATACAAAGCCAAGACTGGACCAGCCCCTCTGTACTTGATGGCAATGGTCAAAAGCCAATCTGCACCAAGAGCCCTTCCAGCTACAAGTACGGCTTGGCTTGACACGCCATTCTTTAAGATCTATGGAAGACAATCATCCAGGGTTTTTCTGTCCTGGCACCGAAGTGGTGAAACAAAGTTCCCCTGGGTGTCCGAATGGCAGAGTCATTTGCTGTCTTCAAATGCAGACTGAAGACCCACCTCTTCCGAGAATACTTGAGCGAAATGTAGTGCCGAGTATTGTGGACTCTATACTGATATTTGTAGCATCTAAGCTTAGAGGTACCTTTTGAATCCTAGCCTCTACGAACTTTTCTGCGTGAACAGTGAGGCACTTTTGTAAGTCGCTTTGGAGAAGAGCATCTGCAAAATGCCTTTATTATAAATGTAAAACATTGATTATTCTCATCTACAGTAGCATCTGTCAAGAGATAGGATCTACATATTAGTCGACAAGTGAACTGTCAGTTCTTGAAGGTGAGGCTGTGCCAAAAGCTTGCCAAAAATGCATAAAATTATAAGGCACTCTAAGGCACTCTGACAAGGACCAAATTGTGCTGGCTGGGTCAGAACATCTCCAAAACATCAGGAAAGTATGATATGCTGTGGTCAGTACCTACCGAAAGTAGTTCAAGAAAAGACAACTGGTGAACTGGTGACCTGTGGCAATACATTAAATAAAAACTGGCTTCTTTAATATGATAGCAGTCATCTCTGTGATGTATTGTCCCATTTTAACATTGCAACATCACAGTGTTTTTGTTGCAGTATCACATTGCTGCACAGTCTTGTTACAACCTGTTGGACTGTACGGTGGTAAATGGCACACAGTACACTGCAGAGAAGAAATGGACAAAAATAAATCCATGCGGCTTCCACTGCACTGCAAAAAAGAGTGAGTAAATGTGATTTACTCTGCAGCTCTTCAGCCAGGCATGCTCTTGCACAGCCTTCCTGTTTGGCCTCGAACACCTGTATGAAAAGAATGGTTGTGGCATGGGGTGCAGTTACCCACCATTTTCCCCCCGTTTTTGTTGTTTACAAAGCCTGTTACAAGCTTCCCTGCTTCCAAAAATGTCTAAAGCATCAGCTTTAAGCCATGAATCATCCTGAAAAGAGCCAACAGAAGCTATACTGTGCCTGCAGGTGAAACACAGTGCTGCAGCCGTGACATTTTTGCAAGTCATTTTCTCCCTCAGACAGGCTGTGGCTTTCAGCAGACTTCTCTTTCTGCATCTGTGACAACTCAAATAGCCCCCCCCCCCTCAAACCCTCTCTCTCCACCCCAATACTCATAGTTTGGTACATAATCATTCAAACAACAGTGGAGAGGCAGAAGTCTCTAACATGTAATAGGATATTCAACGTGCAGGAAAAATGAAATAGGTGGAAATATTCCAGTGACGAGTAGCTTTTATACCTTGCTCGGGGCAATGCTCTGTGTTCTGTGCTATTTGCGTAGACATGTGTTCGCTTGGCTTCTGAAACAAGGTTTGAACTCCAGGTCTGGAAGACGTGTGGAAAAGGCACAGCAGGTGACAGCGAGAACCTGCATGCAGGTAACTGACGTAAACAACATGAATGTATCCTCGCAGCTTGGAAGATATAGCAATCGGAGCTTCAAAGTTAGCCTGAGCCAAGCTGAACTCACCTGACAAAAATTCCAATTTGTCAACACGAATTAGTGACAATAAATAGTTACTTATTTGGAGAGCGGGTGTAGCAGCTCACCGTCTTTACAGAAAGATGCTTGCATACCTAAAATGGTAACTTTTCTGTCATAAAAAAAAAGTCATAAAAGTCCAAAAAATAGAACAATTTCACAGATTTTATTTCAACCAATTTGAGATATTTCTATTAAACTGCACATTTGTTCACACAACATAAAGGGCAGCATCATTATCATTAAAACAACTGCCTTTGAGTCCAAAAGACCTCTGAAGGGTATGCTCTTTTTAGATCATGACCCTCATTTTCGATGTAGCCGAGCAGTTACAATAAACAGGGATTAAAAGAGAAAAAAAAAAAGATTTCATCAACAGACTAAAAGCATTGAAAGAGCAAATTAAAATCATTTAAAAAATAAGCATAAACTGATATACAATTATCAAATTATGGTAAAAAAAATATATTACAAAAAAGGTATGTCAGGCTACTGGAGTGAACCGCTGATGGCCAGCTCCATCCGAATACTTTACTGACACACCCTTTTCTAGATTCTGCCTGACCTGGTAGCCATGTGGATCCGTCAGCTAGTCAGCTCTGCTTATATATTTACAGAGGATTTGAGCTACAGATCAGGCAGCATTGAAGAACGTGGACAGGGAAGATAGCAGCAGTATTTAATATAGTTTTCTTCCTGTGATTTCTGAGCCTTGCCTATCCCCCAGGCCTGCCAGACTGGTACCAGTCGGACCTGTCATGTTCTGATATACGATGCAAATAAACACCTTAACCACATTGCAGACTGCTTCACGTGTCCACACACTGACATATGGCTTAACAACACTGCAGGCTTGAGAGATGCTATTGCCACTTATAGAGGCTTGAACTTTACTCCTAGCTGGGAGCAACACGGCACAATAACAGACAACACACCGGCATCCGTACCATATGGCATGGCTCATAGTCACCATTATCGGTATTTGAACATAAAGAAAAGAAGCCCTACAACATTAGGATGAAGTTTTTTTTTACAGTTGTTCACAACACTGCAAGCCTGGGCAGCGGCCATAGTGTTGAAATGAACTGAACTACGCTATGTATACTGTAGTTTCAGAGGCATTAACACAATCAGCGGTTCATATGTAGTGTTTTGTTGAGCACGCCCAGAGTGCCGAAGCCAATAACACCTGCTATTCTGTAGCATGACTCCCTCGGCCATTTTGGCATTAGTGCTGCTGTTTTTGGCCTTTAGTCCTGTGTGAAACCCAGCTGGGGCCCTTTTAAGCCAAGCCGCATCATTGGTTACCCCATTAATTGAATGACTAATAACAAGATTAAGCAGACTCCATTAGCAAACCCTGCGCACATGTTGTCGCTAATTACTATGTTAATACCGCTCTTCCAAGCCGTGGCGAAGGCGGCTTTTGTTTCTCAGAGTGATGCTCTACTTCGTTAGCCTCTGTTTTTCTGATTGCAGCTCCGTCTTGTTTTTGTCAGACTGCTCAGTCAGGGTCGGCGCTTAGGTATGGTGGAACAGGCAATTTCACAGGGGCACAAAGGCCACTAGGTTTATGATTTTCCTTGTGTGTTTAGGTAGTAAATTATAGTCTTGTAGATGGCTAACCTGTTCGTAGAGATCCACACATATTACAAAGAGGTTTTCGAGTGAAGTGTGTCCCAAAACAAGCATCAAGCTGTAAAATGGGGTTTGTCAGTGTCATGTGGTCGCAGTTACTCAAATCATTATTATTTGTAGAGATCCACATCTTTCCACACCTGTTACAAAACAATGGTCAATAAACCCAGTTCACAATTGATGTGTCAGCTGTCTCGGGTTATTATTCCTCTGGAGTCGAAACCCTCTGGAGTTTCTCTTTTTACCTTCTCTGAGTAAATGGCCACCCAGGCCGACCTGCTGGAAGATTGCCCGCTGAGGTCCCCTCTACCTGCGTCAGACCAGCTGCCACCTACCAGTCCTACCATTAGGCCCCCCACCCACCACCACCCATACCAGACCAGCGGCACACCCTCCTACCACTGCTATCTGTTTAATGACCATGTTAAAACCTGAAAGGACTCGTAACTATCTGCCACTATTAATATCACCACTATTAACTATCTGTTGTATCTGGTTTGGTCATTTTTATCAATAATTTATAAATAGTTCTGATCAGAGGAGGATGTGTCGGGTCCCCCTTGTGAGTCTTGGTTCGTCCCAAGTCTTTCTTCCTCCAGCTCTAAGGGAGTTTTTCCTTGATCCTTCATGTCTTCCGTCTTTTACTAATTACTAATTATGTAAAGCTTCTTTGTGACGACAACAGTTGTAAAAAGCATTATACAAATAAATTTGACTTGACTTGACTAAATCATATTGTCAATTTTGGCATATCTTTCCAAATTCGCCTTTAAAAGCACTTGCATAAGATAATACCCACATATTGAATATTAAACTGTTCAGAACAGTCCCAGCTCTTCCTATAATGAGACCCCCTGTGACCCAGAGCACTGATCAAAAAGATACTCTGCCCCTAAACCTGAAAAACTGAAGTTTCATTTGAGCAATTCTTCATATTACCATTACTCATGTGGACGAATTGCTTTGGTGCTTGAAACAGGTTTACCAGAGTTATAGGTTTACAAAAGCAGTTTTATTAGAAAGATCGAGAAGCATTAAAATCTGACGGGCCGGCGTATTTGTAGACTCCAGAGGGTTATTTAACAATGTCATGAAAACAATGGAAAAACAAATAGATAAAAAACTGATTATATGGAGGAAAAGGAGCTAAAGAGGTTAACAAAGGTTAATCTTTACAACAGGTTAGCTAACTGCAGATAAACACTCTTAAGCACTGTTAAGGACAGTCAGGACTCTTAACTATCTGCCATTATTAATATCACCACTGTTAACCATCATTACTCTCATTACTCTGACCATCACTGCCATGACTATGTTTGTATGGTTCTACTACACCATGATTATTATATTATGATTATGATCAGAGCACTTTAGATGGTTTGGTAACTTTTATCAATAATTTATAAACAGTTCTGACCAGAGGAGGATGGGTCGGGTCCCCCTTGTGAGTCTGGTCTGGTTCCTCCCAAGGTTTCTTTTTATGTTATTTCTTTTTGTCTTATTACTGATTCTATAAAGCAATGACAGAGCCGCCATCCTCCCTATTGCAGTCAGTGGAGCATCAACATGATTCTGAAGCTTTTGTGGTAAAATTATTTCAAAAAGTTGCTTTAAGTGCAGTTTGAACCAAACGTCAAAAGCCAAACCAAAAGCCTCAAAATTAGAAAAAAATTTAAGAAGGTGCAGAACTGCATAACTGATATACAATGATCAAATTATGGTAAAAAAAATATATTACAAAAAAGGTCAGGGGGTATATCAGGCTACTGGAGTGAACCACTGATGTCCAGCTCCATCGAATACTTTGTATACTGACACACCCTTTTCTAGATTCTGCCTGACCTGGTAGCCATGTGGATCCGTCAGCTAGTCAGCTCGGCTTATATATTTACTAAGGATTTGAGCTACAGATCAGGTAGCATCAAGGAACGTGGACAGGGAAGATAGCAGCAGTATTTAATACAGTTTTCCTCCTGTGATTTCTGAGCCTTGCCTATCCCCCAGGCCTGCCAGACTGGTACCAGACGGACCTGTCATGTTCTGATATACGATGCAAATAAACGCCTTAACCACATTGCAGACTGCTTCACGTGTCCACACTAAAAAAAGCCACAAAATTAGAAAAAAATCTAAGAAGGTTACAGAAGAGTTTGGCTAAGCCAGACCTGCCTAGTTATGCGATTTCCTTTGTTTTGCACTTTTGGGGGGAAATTTTTTTTTTGAACTTTTTGCATTCTCTACGTGAGGCGGCGCTCAGCCCTGACGTTGATCAATGCTTTGAGGCTTCAGGTGAGGGAAGAGAGAGAGAGATGGAGATTGCGGTTGGTTAGCTGGCAGAGATATGTCGGTTTTGGAAGGAGGGAAGAGTGAGGGGAGGGAGAGAGAGATGAAGAGAGAGAGAGAGAGGGAGGGAGGGAGGGAGGCAGACGGAGTGGGGAGTTAGTGTGGCGTGTGTGCAATCCATCTGGGGAACAGTGGAGCTTTAAAACGGAGCGCTGAGCGGCTGCGAGCATTTCTAGGCTTCGGGCCGCTTCCATCCTGCTTATGATTTCCCAAGCATGGAACTCATTACACATCCTTAACGCGCTCTGATCCGCGCTCAACGCTCCCCAACTCGGCCAGAATCCCCGGAAAGAAGGCAATTTGTTTTTCGTGCAGGGACGGGAGGCACTTGCTTCCTCCTCCCCCTCCTCCTCCTACTTCTCCTCCTCCTCATCCTCCTCCTTTTTTTATATCCAGCAAAAACACACAGAGAAAACTATCTACCACTATCAGTGTAATACCCACACAATTCAATCACACAAATAGTTATTTGAGCAATAACACAGATAGCCACCCTGCTTCCCCAAAGAACCATCCTGGAAAATGAGATGTGTATTAGTGTGAAGGATCTTTTAAAAGTTCACATAATGAAAAGGGTTCGAGGGTTCCTCCGAGACCTTGAAACTTTAGCAAGCTTTGTAGTCACACATCTCATTTCCAAAAAGGGTTCTCCAGAGAAGCATCCACTGAAAGGTTCTGTGGGCAACCAAAAGTGGTTCCAAAAGTCCAAGAACTCCATAAAGAAGCAGCTGTTTAGGTTCAGCTACCTGCATTCAGGTTTCATCTACCAACCTTCAGAAGATCTTAATTCCAGACTTACACTGGAGGTCCCAAAACCACTTTTTGGACCAGTGGTCCCCAACTCTGGTCCAGGAATACCCCCTTCCTTGCAACTGTAACTGCTCCCAACAGACGTAATGCAACTAATCAGTTGAGTAACAAACCTTTCCTTGTGTTAAGGTAGGGGTCCTCCAGAACCAGGGTTGGAAATCTCTTTTGCTTTTGGTTACATTTGTACCCAGTTTTCTCCTTACTATCATCATTGCCAGTTCCCAGTTCCCAGTTTCCTGTTTCCATCCACTAGCCGTGCCTCCCTCTATCACATAATGCCACCAGCATCGCCAATGGCTGAACACGCTTGGAAAAGAACACTAGCTAGCAACTAAACATTAGCTTACAGTTACGCATCTCTGAAGCCAGGACACTCCTATTCAGGGCAACCTAGAGTTCAGTTATGTTACAGAGGTAATAGGTAATTGGTGTAGCACGGTGTTCTTGCCTGGGCCAGGAATTGAACCTCTTTAACCTTAACTGAAGTCCACAATCTCAAATGTTGACAGCAGTGATGTTACCCACCACACCACACCAAGTTAGTCAGGTAGACCTTCAGAAAACGCTGCAATCAGTGGACTACTGGAAGCTTAGCTGCTTTTACGTTGCCTGCTGATATTCCCTTTGTTAGGTGGCTCCTAAAAAAGGAGCTTACTCTACCAAAGAGGAAGGCAAAAGCACCAAAAGGCGGAGACATTTATTGACCTGGAAGAAAATCCTGTTCAGACCAACCCGGCACTCTACACTTCAGCTCTCTCAGCCTGTTCGATTTGTTGTGCTTTAACAAACTCATGGGGAACTCATCTTTGGGGAAGGTATGGGGCGAGTACCTCTTAGCTTGCCTCTGCTTTTTCTCCTGTTTCTTAACAGGACGTTCTAGAAGTTCTGTGTCTCTTTTGGCTTCGTTTACTTCAGGTTAAGTTAGTAGTCTTTTTAGTAGCCCTTTGTTTGTCTTTTGACATTTGCTCACCTCTAAATCTAGGTTCCTGCTCTAACACATGCCCAAGTGGGCATTTCCTCTACTGATGAACAATAAATCCATACTATTTGGTCTGGCAGAAGGTCTGGGAAGAGAGCCCACTTTCATTTTCTGTTACGACCTACACCCTTAGACCATCAGGCCGCACCACAATCTGTCTCAATCGGCGCTACCTTTGTCTTGCACCTTCTGACCGATGAGGCCGAAGCAGGAGGCTTTTACACACTTGCGTTGCACAACTCTCATGACGCAATCCTTAGCCCTAATGTGAAAACACTCCCAGCTCAAAGAACACCCTGGTGGAGTTGCTACAGGAGCACAAACATCAGAACCTTCTTAAGACGCAGAGCTCATGATTTTTTGAAAAGGATGTATTTCCTAAAACACTCGCTTGCACGGGGAGAGCGTAGAGCCGGGTAGAGACGTTTTGGTGATATCAGCGCTGAACGCCGCTTAATTATTTATCAAACCGGAGGAAGACGCTTGGGCAAATCTTTGTGCTTTAATGGCTTTTGGCCTCTGTCATAGCTGTGCTGAGAATACACTGCTAAGCACACAAGAAACGGGGAAGGGAATTTCTAAAGAAGTGTTCCACTTGTAAAAGATGTGCCTTGACGCGAGATCCTTCCATTCACACAATGAACGCAGAGCGCTAAGTTAAGTGCACCAGTTTAAGCTCGATAAAAAAAAAAGAAAACCACAATAACGGTTCTTGTTAGAGCGTTACATTAGCATTCATTCCCCAGAGCACACTTTAGACGCTTTGACTTTTTGTCATTTAAAAAAATGCAATAAAAGGTAATGGATCAAGCCAGAACTCTATACTCTCCACTGTATCCTCACTGTTTAAGAGCTAAGTAGGCCTTTCTCTTTCCACCAGCAGATGGAGCAAACAAGTTGCAGTGCATGTGTGTGTGTTTGTGTGTGTGTGTGTGTGTGTGTGTGTGTGTGTGTGTGGAAGTGGAAATGTGTGCAGTAATTAAAATGTCCTGCATCATTTCAGTGAATAGTGAGAGTCAGGTAGTTGGCAGTGTGAATATGGGAAGAAACAGTGTGTGTCTACATGTGCTTTGGGGAGGACAGACAGACAGCAAAACAGATCGTGGGAGGGAAAGTGTGTGTGTGTGTGTGTGTGTGTCTGTGTGTGTCTGTGCATTGTTCTTACTGTTTTCTGGCTGTCTCTCACTCTCTCCTACTCTCTCAGCAATGACCTGAGAGTGGACTCTTGCAGTAAAACCCATAAAAACAAATATAGCTTGGCCTGGGTCAGCAGTCCACACAAATGTGTTACTCACACCCCACAAAGCGGATGACAAATATCCCTCTCACACAGCCATGCGACGGGATTCCAACTGCTGACATGGTGGATTCACGCCAAAAGAGGCTCGAACGTTTGCATAGCGATGAAGGTTTTGTTGTAGAGGCTGCAGAACACGGCAGCATAACACCATAGTGAGACTAACTGTCTCTAATGTCCAGGGAGGAAGGCTTTCTACTAGTTTTTGGAGGGAGAAGAGCCTTACAGAGGTTAAGATGTTGGATAATCACCACCCCACCTCATCCCCAACTCCCCAACTAATCTTAAACATACTGGACAGAGCACCATCATCCATTATTTCAGAGAACACAGGAACTGCCACTGCTCCACAGCTCAATACTGGGCGGCTTCATACCCTTCACGCCTGGCATTAGGCAGCACGGTGCCTATAGGCTCATGTTTATCTGCTCCAGAGAGTCCTATTCTATTGGCAGTGCTTCTCTGCAGGAACGAGACATACTGTGTGTATGTGTGTGTGGGCATTTGCACTAGATGCATTCATTAGAGGGGGTGTCCATATATATTTGGACATTTAGTATATTATAGATTCATCATGGTTACAAGCAGTTTAATGCAGTTAACCTTGACTGACAGCTGCTATCAGTACATATCTATATCTATATGTCTGTGTGAGTGTGTGCAAGACCGCTGGACTTCAAGAGGAGCTGATCCCAAGCCTTAAATATTTGCTAAGCACAATACGACATAACACCATATTGAGATTTCCGGGTTCACACTTCCGTTGGTTTCTGTTAGTTGCTGGTAATGGTGCAGCCTAGATTTAAGCCCTGGTCTCACTGGGTTTTTGCATTTCGCATTTCGCATGGCATTTCGCATGGCATCGAGAAACAGGCGTGGCTGTGAGCCATCAAATCTACTAAGAACATCAGAAGAAGAGGGAATTACCATCTAATGCCACCTCCTGACCGACTGACTGGGAACCGTGCTGCCTCTCGCTGGTGTTGTATTTCGTACTGGACGAAAAGAGCTGTATAATACCTCCTGTTATGAAACCGCAGCAATCACGCTTCCTCCATGTTGGCTCAGACAGAGCAGAGACGGAGCAGAGAGTGTGTCATAGGTCACATGATTGGAGCAGCAAAGCTATTGGTTAAACCATTAGTACACATGTAAATATAAACTATATGGACAAAAGTACAGGGACACCTGCTTGATTATCGTTTCTTCTGAAATCAAGGCTATTACAAATCTCTGCTGTCCAGGGAAGAAGGCTTTCGGCTGGATTTTCAGTATTTCTGAAATTTTCTGGATTTTCTTACAGCATTGCTGTAAGGATTTGATTGCATTTAGTGACAAGAGCGTTAGTAAGGTCAGGATGTTGGATGGCCACCAAAAATATTGGATGGAGCAGCAACCATCATTCCAGAGTACACAGTTCCACTGATCCACAGCTCAACGCTGGGGCTTTGTACCTGTCTAGCCCACATATGCATGGCATTAGGTATAGTGCCAATAGGTTCATGTTTATCTGCTGCAGAGAGTCCTATTCTATTGGCAGTACATGTTTAACAAACTTTAAGTGGCTGAATGCATTAATCAGTGGAGGGTGTCCACAAACATTTGGACATGTAGTGTAGCTAATGACTCTTGAAAGCAAAGGACCAGTTAATCTCTCCATTCTCCAACCGTGAGCTGTTGGACAGCTCCCATTCAGAATGGTTTAGCGTCACAATGCTAGCACATTCCTATAAATATATTAAATTACAATTATATTAAATTATAAGAAAAACATAATACGTATGAAAATGTATAACCCTCTATATACATAAAAATAAGTCGAATGTCAATAAATATACTTTGAATTTCAATACATTGACATTTCGATATATCTTCCCCTTACCATATCATCCCTTATCAACTACCCTATTATGTAAATGCTCCTTATTCAGATCCTGCCAACATCAGTTGGCAAATTTCACATATACCTAAGCACCGTACCTCCTAACCCCTAAAGCATACATACTGTCGTTTTGAGAATCCGTTGTGGCTGTATAATTTAAACAGTTTCCAGAGTTATGAGTCCTTAGCTATAAAATAGCCCCAGGAGGACAGTAAGAGGCCTAGCATCACATCAATAATACAGGTCAAGGAGGCACACATCTCGTTGGTGTGAACAGTTGTGAGAGAACTGCGGTGGTGTCAGGGTGATTTGTATTGTGGAGATTTCGCTTTCTTGCCTTTAAGCACTGAAGAAAATTGTGTTTCTTGTAGATTTTGTCAATATGTGACGGCCAAACAGGCCTAGAAAACTGCTATCCCTATTCATACTACAAGCTAGGTCGTCAAAAACAGATGTAAACAATGCTGAACTGGAAGATTGGTGAAAAATCACCAATCTCGGGGGCAGCTTTACACAATACAACACAGACATGAAAACCAGCTGTTCCCGAAAAGCTGTACCATCTAATTCAGTTATCTCTCTTTTATGTGAAGCTGGTCAATGATCTGTTGATGATGGTGCAATTGGTCCATGTTTTGTTGAAGCGCTGCATCAGCTACTAAAATCTGCAATGAAAAGCTGGTAATTGCTGCAAATTCCAATGAATGCAGTTTCCCTCTTTCTTTATTGACCGAAAACTAGCTTGACTGGGCTTAACCTCTTTCAGATGGGCCCCTGGCGGCATTCTGCCAGCAACTGGTTAAATATTTACTTACTGGTTTAAATATTCCAGTTACAGCACATACATGTTCACACATTTTCGAGTTTAAAGTTTCTGGAAGCTACCATGTTTTTCAAGATGTCTTTTTGTTTGATGCACTATGTTTTTTAATCAAATAAGTGCACATTATCATTAAGAGAGCAGTTCGGATTGGTGATCAATTCTATAGGTTTGTTTTCATTCAGTTTCCAACTTTGTTAGATGACATTCTTTACATACATTATGAAGTAAATTCAACAATGTCAGTTGTCCATAACACCTAACTGATTCCATCATAAGAACATCATACCATCTGTCTGCTGGTAGTATGGTGGTCTGGGGCTGTTTTGCTTCTGCAGGTCCTGAATGACATGAATTCTACTCTCTTTCAGGAAATCCTTAAGGAGAATCTCTGACCATCAGTTTGTGTGACCTATAGCTCAAGCACAATTGGGATATGCAGAAGGACAATTATCCAAAGCACACAAGCAAGTCCACTTCAGATTAATCTTGCATTCTTTGGACTAACTGTCTCTACTGTCCAGGCAGGAAGGCTTTCTACTAGTTTTTGGAGGGGCATTGCTGTGAGGATTTGATTGCATTCAGCGACAAGAGCCTTACAGAGGTCAGGATGTCGGATAATCACCACCCCACCTAAACCCCAACTTCCCAACTCATCTTAAACATATTGGACAGATTACCATCATCCATCATTCCAGAGAACACAACAGTTCCACTGGCTTTATACCCTTTTAGGTCACGCCTGGCATTAGGCACCATGGTGCCAATAGGTTCATGTTTATCTGCTCCAGAGAGTCCTATTCTATTGGCAGTACTTCTCTACAAGAACTAGACTCACTGTGAGTGTTTGTGTGGGCATTTGCACGCCTGTCTCACCAATGGATACAACTTAGCTGGATGCATTCATTAGAGGGGGTGTCCATATATATTTGGACTTTTGCAGTTTAGTGCAGTTAACCTTGACTGAAAGGTGCTATCAGTACATATTTTTATCTATATGCCTATGTGGGTGTATGCAAGGCCGCTGGTCTTCAAGGGGAGCTGATCCCAGGCCTTAAATATTTGCTACGCACAGAGCCAGCAGATATTGCCGTGAGGAGCATCGCAAGTTCATCTGCGATTAAGTGATTAGATTTTAAAGCACCAGGACAGAGCGCAGAGAAACATCAATATAGCTGCGAAGCTTATGTGTATTAATAATACAAACATTACTATCACTCAGGGGGGACAAGCAGTAGCTGGAGTTCATGCAAAGACATATTGGAGGGGAAAGAGTTTGTAATACTGTAATTTACAATGGCTGGAGTCTGCAGTGGCTGGAGAAAGTAAGTGTGTGTGTGTGTGTGTGTGTATGCCAGTGTGTGGGAGTGAAAAAAAGAAAGCGAGGCAATGTATTTAACGTTTAGGACGAACAAACATGAACATGCATTTGACATTTAAGATGCACACACTCCGTCTCTGCTTATTATACAGCAAGATGTGGTAAAAAGCTTTAGGGTTTCATTCCAGAGAGAAAAAGAGAGAGGGCAAGTGAGTGAGTGAGTGAGTGAGAGAGAGAGTCTCACTCTGCATCTTGCTTGTAATAAATGGGGCTGGCATTCAATCAGATCACTAATCATGCACTAAGCACTCATTATGAACCTGCTGCTGCTGCTGCCTTACCCTGCAGTTCATTTAAGAAGCCAAGACGCATTAGATCTTCGCTCTTAAAAAGACCACTTGAACGGAGCAGAGAAAGCCCTCTCCTGGCTTAATAGCATTCATGTTCATTGTGACTGTGTTGACCTACACCAAGTGTAGTGCCTACATTCAGTACGTTCAAGGCAAACTTGGCTTGGTTATTGTCCTGGAGGCCCTGAATATGAGATATGAGATATGATTTCTGCTGGGCCGACATAAGCATGGAAGTACTGCTGTAGTCCATATGTTTCTCTGCATATTTTGTTAGTTAGCCTCCTTTCGCCCTGTTCTTCAGGGGTCAGGACCCCACAGGTGTGACCACCACAGAGCAGACTGTATTATTTGGGTGGTGGGTCATTCTTAGCACTGCAGTGACACTGATTAACATGGTGGTGGTGGTGCTGTGTTGGTGTGTGGTGCCTTGGTGGGACGAGTGGATCAGGCACAGCAGTGCTGCGGGAGTCCACTCACTGTCCACTCTATTAGGCACTTCTACCTAGTTGGGTAGAAGCTTGTTTTTGCTCGTGTTTGTTGGTTTGTGTCGGTCATCCTCTAGTGCTTCATCAGTGGTCACAGATGCAGGATGCTGCCCACAGGACCACCATAGAGCATTATATGGGTGGTGGCTCATTCTCAGCCCTGCAGTGACACCTCAGCATCACTGCTGGCCTAAGAATGGTCCACCAACCATAAAACATCCAGCCAACAGCGCCCTATGGGCAGTGTTCTGAAACCTGTGACCAATGACGAAGCACTGGAGGACGACCAACGCAAACCGTCAAACTGTGGCTTCATTACTGTATGAAATGGTGTCCATGTTTCTACCAGTACATTGGTTTGACCAGCTCAGTTTGGTCACACTGGTAGACCAGCTAGTCCTTCAAACTCAAATGAAAACATACCTTATGTTGGTCAACAGCTAAGCTGACCTTCTCCCCAACCATTCAACCCTCAGAAGTAGCAATTCCAGCGTCTTACTGCCCAAAACCTGTCACCAAAAATGGCTAAATGGTTCTTTGAGTTGCCAAGTTCTATATAGAACCATTAGCTTTACTAGAAAGGAATCTGTAGCACTTCATATGTGACGTTTAATTGGTCAGTTTGAGCCTCACAGTCGGTCAACAGCAGAGCAGGAGTGCATAAACAGTACAGAAACAAGAACCAACGCATGAAGTCATATCTGCAGAACTTGATCACCATGGGACGGCACAGTGGCATCCTGTTCATTAGCTCAATCTGTGACACCATACGTTATCGAATGTGCTGTAAGGCAATACCCTCCCAGCTCTGGTCTACCAGACACGTGTAACTGAGATGATTCATTAAAGAATTCATTATGGAATCGATCACTGTACATTCCGATTCCCTCTGTTGTCCTGATGACTTTTGACTGATACGTTTGTAGATGCCTGACAACACTTCGAAGAGGCCCACACATTGACATGTGAATGGGTTTAGTATTCATTTCTGCATGAACTTCATTATCCTTTACCATTGAACAATGTATTTGGTACTGATTGACACCAAATGTCCAAATATTTGCGGACACCCCTTCCAATGAATTCATTCAGCTACTTACTCCCATTTTTGACTGATGTACAAACAGCTTGTCTAGTCCCTGTAGAGACATGCTGTCAATAGAATAGGACAATATTGAATAGGGCAGATAAACATGAATCCATTGGCACCATACTGACTAATGCCAGGTGTAGGCTAGAGGGGTATAAAGCCCCCCAGCATTGAGCTGTGGAGCAGTGGAGGAACTGTGTTCTCTGGAATGAAGGATGGCGGTGCACCATCCAATACTTTTGGGATAAGTTGGGGAGTTGGGGATGAGGTTGTGTGGTCCACGTCCAACATCCTGTCCTCACTAATGCTTTTGTCACTAAATGCAATCAAATCCTCACAGCAATGCTCCAACATCTAGTAGGAAGCCTTCTTCTTACTCTGGACAGTTGAGACAGTTATTCCAACAAAAGCAACAAAAACTTCCCTTGATTTTGGAAGAAACAGTGAACAAGCAGGTGTCTCAATACTTTTAGTGTATGTAAATGACCTCTGTGCTGATTGGCTGCAATGTGTTGTACCATTGAATGTCATTCAAAAAGCTGTCCAGGTCTGAAACACTCATGGTTAAAACAGCATTATGTGAGAATTTATGTCTTAGGCTCCTCCTAAGGTTGTGGAGTGTAAATCACATTTACACCACAGCTCACACTTTGAGTGCCCCCTTGTGGACAGCTCTACACATTGATTTATTGACAAAGTGGGTAGCTGGAGAATTGGCATCTAAAAGGCAAAGAAGCATGTGGACTAAGGCGGTAGAGTAATACTACAGGATTTTACACTAATATGACCCCGGTTACGCAGCGTTACGCAGTTCATTGGTATCGGCATAGACGGAGACACTATTCTCCCTATTACAATCAGTATTTCAATGTAAAATTGCTACACAATGTTGCTTTAAAAGGCAGATGCATGTATATGTGTCAACTTTTGTGACATCACAAAAACTATGACTTCAGAATGGGCTGTTTCCGCAGCTTAGGCTCCATATGTGGACTGTATAGACTTCAAATGGAGGGTGAAAACCACACGTCATCAAAAAGCAAAAATTGATATAAATTGATATGACCATATCAAACCAAATTTTCGCTTTTTGATGATGTGTGGTTTTCACCCTCCATTTAAAGTCTACACAGTCCACCTATGGAGCCTAAGCTGTGGAAACAGCCCATGGGAAGACTCATTCCACTTCTCCTTTTGCTTCGCTTTAACTCGAACGAAATCCTCCATTCAGACAAACTATAACAGACCAAACAGCGTCTTAGCGAGCAGGGGGAATAGGGGAGAAGAAAGGGAAAACTTATCACAAGCGACAGCTGCTCATACAATATACACCGCTTGTTTGTTTAACTCCAGAGAACTGACGACGGCCTCTGAACTCGCGCTCGGCTCCTTCTGGCTTTGCTTTTGTGATGGCGCCCAAAGATCCGACGCTGCCTGTCTCACTACTGTTCCAGCCCATGGATCTCCTGACAGCTCCGCCACACTCTCTCCGTCTCCTCCTGGATGTAGAGGCTGAGCGGTCACAATCACGACCCTTTCTTATAATTATTCCACCGCTGGGCATTACCGAGGCTGGCATTAGCGGCTAAGTAAACAGCAAGCTGTCAGCGTCTGGTGAAAAACATCACGCCGATTGCTCCCATTGCCTTCTCCCCACATCCGTAACCATGATGAATGCGGCTGTTAGAACATTAATAGAACGTTTGGACCACTTCCATTTCTGTTCCTTTTTTCCACGCCTCCTCCTTCTCTATAAGATAATTGACCTGCTCTGCGACGCAAAGGTCAGGCCGAATCAATGCATGAATGAATTATTAATCAGAGTTTCCCATTTCTTTAAAAAGGATCAAATGACCTTTATGCAACGTCAAATTGATCCCACAGTTTAAGCCGCTAGAGGAATACATAGTTCCTAAACTGCAGACCGAGACTAATTATGTCTTGTTTTGTCTCCAGTGCAAGAAAAAAAAACAATCTACTGGTCCAAAAGATGGACGTATTTGTCACTTTGTACAGCGAAATGTGTCCTCCGTACACAAACAGTTGGGCAGCCAACTCCAGCACCCAGTGAGCAGAGAGGGTGAAGGGCCTTGCTCAAGGGCCCAACAGGGTATCAAACCCACAACCCTGTCATCAATAGCCTGGAGCTCTAAACGCTGAGTCACCACTGTCATGGTGATACCATCCTATACTGTATGGCTAGCTGGGTTGAATCCATGACTATGACCAGTTGAGATCAACTCAAGGCCAAGTCTAAATGGGGACGAGATCAGGTCAAGGCCGAGTCTGCGGAGCTCTCCATAGAAAGTCTGAGAAGCTGGTAGTCCTCATGGTAAACCACATGCACCGCCTACCTGTCCTACCAATCGGCTCAATCACCCAACGCCGGGGGGGTGGGGGTGGTGTTTTACTCTCTGGCCCTCAGTCTTTTTTGCCTTCCTAGTTCCTAGAAGATGGCTGGTTGAAAGAACCTCCAGATATGTAAGAAGAGTGTGGTGGGTGAATGGACTGGCTTTGGTAAGATGATGTTAAATGAAAGATGAACAAAAAAAACAGCCTGTCTTGAAGTTATAGAACATGATATTTCCTCACAAGAGACCGCAGAAATACCAGTAACCCTGTGGACACTACCGACACTCCTGCCCTCCATTAAAATTGATCAAGGTTCTGCATTCTGCTGCACGTCTTGACCTTTTCCACCCATACAATATCAACTGGTGGTCCACGCCTTGTAGTGGAACCTACATGCTTATGCAGCACATAGACATGGGGAGCCAGTCTTGGAACAACGAGAAGACTAAAATTTATTAGCCAGAGGCTTGTTGAGTGTGTGTGTGTGTTCACGTGTGTGTTCCAATGATTTCTAATGAATGACAACATCAGGTGGGTTGACGTTACCATCAGCAGAACATAGAACATGCTTCTAGTTGATCAGCCTGATCTCTTACATCCCCACACTGGTCAATTTTTAAACATCTTGTAAAACGAGTCATTGCTACGTCCAGAAGAAATGCAACTTCTGTACATATCGGGGAGGAGAATCCTATAGCCACTCCTCTTAGAATCGACTCACAACTGGGAGTCGATTCGTCAAACCCAGCACTGCTGTATCCAAGCAAATACTGCAAAATGTCAAATGCAATTTAATGACCTTAATCCACACCTAAACCTAATCCTAACCTACACTTTAATCCACACCTAAACCTAATCCTAACCTACACTTTAATCCACACCTAAATCTAATCCGAACCTACACCTTAATCCGCACCTAAACCTAATCTTAACCTACACCTTAATCCACACCTAAACCTAACCTACACCTTAATCAACACATTAACCAAACTTTAATTTACATCTTAACCTAGACCTTAATCTACACCTAAACCTAATCCTAACCTACACCTAAATCAACAGCTAAAACTAATATTAATTTACACCTTAATTCACACCTAAACCTAACCATAACCTCACCTTAATCTAACCTTAATTTACACCTCAATCTACACCTAAATCTAACCTCCACCTGTACCTAAACCTAATCTGAACCCTTATTCTTAACCACAGTGAAATGAGGATTCCTTACCCTTTCTCCAGTGATGTCGTCCTTTACTTTCTTTTTTATAAGCTCCAAAAAGTTCATAAACAACAGAAGTTCCTCCTAGACGATCTATCAGCGCTGTTTTTTCCACAATTCTTCGAGTACATGACAGCCAGGTCATGGTAGTGTTTGTATGCATTTTGCTCAACAGCGCTACCAGTGGACAGGCAGGAAAACGACCAAATAGGTTGTATTTTTGAACTGGAACAATTGACCTATATGTACGTTTCTATGTAAGATCATTTTGAGTTGATACTCTCATCCAGTCTAAAAAGATGATGGTTCCAACCTTTTCTACCTCACCTGCTGTTCAACACTGTTCTCCAGGTTCTTGCAGAAAACAAGCTGATGGCCAAGTAGATTGAGCTTTTTAAGAAGGACAGATTAGGAGTCCACTCTACTCTATAGTTAACACTCGTCTGGTTCTGTGGGTACTAATATAGATCCTATAGATAATCTGCCATATTTTGTTGCCACCAATGTTCTGTTGCACTGACTGTCCTAATGTCCTCAAAGATCCTTCATAAGACTCGATTGTAAGCTTTTCGAAAAACCCATGCTTTCAGGGCCTAGATGTGAAGGCTATTCCTTGTATTGTCCTCTAAGTACAACTAAAAATGAAAAGTCTTGAAAACGTTATGTTCTTATCCTCACCTGCTGTAAAGCTTAGACGAGGGGATGTATCTGAAAATCCCTTTCCAAACTTTCATTTCCACCCAAATCAAGCGGCGCAGTGCAGACAGGGGAATAACACGATAATGTGATTCACAGTGTTGTCTCTGGCCGGCAGAGGAAATAGCCCAGAATCCCTGCAACCATCGCAAGATCAGCGCGCATCCCCGCCATTGCTGTAGAGCAAAGGCAAAGAGCGGCGCGCAATACCGCCAGCTTTCTATCTGAATGAAAATCAGGGCCTCTCCTTTTATTGCCAAGGAGCCTTCAGGGAAATGTGAATGTTAGCGTTTTCATTTGACTGTTTTTTCTCCGTAGGGTTTCGTGATTTTTCCCCCTGCTTCTTTTCCCCGCTGCTCCTGTCTCTCAAAGGCAGCAAGGTTCGATGATACAGGGGAACCAAGGAGATGGCAGGAATACAGATATGATGTGTTCCCAATTACATACACCATTCCTCAATCATTTTAAGGGCCAGTGATGTGCGGTAAGGGAGGCGAGGGAGGGTGCCGTAACGGCAACATGCAACAGCTTCTTGTGATTCAGCCTGATCTCACAGTGGAAACGTCCACACTGGTCGTTTGTTTCGCCTCGTAAAGCGACCTATTTTTACGTTCAGAGGAGCGACCTCGAGTGATGAAGAAAAGACCACAGGGGACTCAAGACTGTCAGAGTCGACTCACAACTGAGAATGGACTCACAGCGGAGAGTCGACTCTTCGAATCCAGCGTAACTGTAACGAAGCAAAACTGCAGAACTGTAAAATGTCATTTTTGTCTTAATCTACACCTAATCCTAATCTGAGTCTAGCCTTAATCTACACCATGATCTGCACCTAAACCTAATCTGAGCCTAACCTTACCCTACAACCTTAATCTACACCTAAACCTAATCTGAACCTAACCTTAACCTACACTTTAATCTCTACCTAACCCTAATCTGAGCCTAATCTGAGCCTAACCTTACCCTACAACCTTAATCTACACCTAAACCTAATCTGAACCTAACCTTAACCTACACTTTAATCTCTACCTAACCCTAATCTGAGCCTAATCTGAGCCTAACCTTACCCTACAACCTTAATCTACACCTAAACCTAATCTGAACCTAACCTTAACCTACACTTTAATCTCTACCTAACCCTAATCTGAGCCTAATCTGAGCCTAACCTTACCCTACAACCTTAATCTACACGAAACCTAATCTGAACCTAACTTTGACCACACTTAAATCTACACATAAACCTAATCTTAGCCCTTATTCTAAACCCTTATTCAAACCTTAACCAAACTGACATGATGAACCCTTATCGTTTCTCCAGTAAATTCGGTCCATCATTTTTTTAATATTCATGTTTATTTATTCTTGATCTTCCAACTCTGTTTGATCAATTCTTCTGACATAATATACAATATTTTTGAATCTAAACAATCAGCCTATATGTTTATGTGGGATCATATAATCGTGATTTGTGCTTCCTCTGGAGGAGTAAAAGTCTAAAAAGTCTGGTTTGAGTAAATGGTATAGCTCACAAAGCAACCGTGTCTACATGGGATCAATGACAGAATATTAATCAATAGCTGTGTTTGGCTCAAGCACTTCATCTCTGCCATTATTATGGTGACCTTGTACAAGAGTAGACTGGCGGATTCCATAAAGTCCTAGAATGCTTACACAGAACGACATGATGGTCTACTACAGGCACTATTCCTTAAAGGAAGGCTTGATTGATTGCTAACAAATTGAATCAGCTGGCTCAAAAAATTCACAATGCATGAATTACCCGAGCCATAGGAATTGAAAGTGCTGGTACGCTTTAGAAGCCGTAGAAGCTTTGGCTTAATTTGAGGACCAGTTGAGCCTATAGGCAGAAAAATACACAAGATTGTTGTTGCCAGCCTTCGTTTCATTGCAGTATTCTCTAAAAGACAAAGATCACCGCTCTAAATGCCTGATATAAACACGGGGTCCAAATGATATATAGAGGGTGGCACACCTAATATTTGGTTAACGCCTTTAAAAAAAAGCCTACGGACCGCCGATGGGCTGAAAGTGTTATTACAAACTTTTCTATTACGAGAGAATAGCCCCACCAGTTTGTACAGACGTCCCTGTAGTTACTGAGCAATCCTTGAAGTGTTAAGAGGTTAAACTTCCTTAGAAAGTTCTATCTTCATCTACAGTGGCATCTGTCAAAGGGTGGGATCTACATATTTGGCAGCAAGTAAACAGCCAGTTCTTAAAAGTGATGTGGCATAAGGGTCTTAGACACTTTCGCTAGAACCAGACTGTGAGGGCTAGACGACTGACTGGGTCAGAGCATCTCCAAAACATCAGGCAGGTCTTGTGAGGGTTTCCTCGCATGCATTGATCAGTACCTACCAAAGGTGGTCCAAGAAAGGACAACCTAAGGGAACCTAAGGCTCATTAATGCCACCTCATGACTTACAGTACTAAAAGGATCTTCTGCTAAAGTTAGTCTTGATCAGATTGCACAGGACATCATCAGAGGTCTTGTGGCATCCATGTCTCAGATGGTCAGATCTGTCATGGTGGCACAAGGGGGGCCTACACAGTATTAGGCAGGTGGTACTATCAGTATATTATACCCAGTCTCTGACAGTGTTAAAAATAAAGATGCTTCAGAGGGTTCTTTCAGCGATGCCATAGAAGAACCACTATTGAATCCGACAATGTAAAGCTTTTAGTTTGTAATGAAGAACCTTTAAATTGGCTCTCAAACCTGGTCCTGGAGGCATCCTGCTCTGCATGTTGGTAGACGTCCTGCTTTAACACACCTCCTGCAACTCTGAAAGGGCTTGCTAATGAGCTAATTCGTTGAATCAGGTGTGTTGGGAGCAGGAAAGGCATGAAAATGTGTAAGGCAGGGAGCCTCAAACACTGCTTAAGACCTTTGGATTTCGTTAAACTGTCCTTCCGTGGTTTGCTCAAGGAACCATCTGAAGCATCTTTATTTTTTAGAGTGTTATATATATATTTATTATATTCCATGTTCACATGGATACATGATCTGGTGTTGCACCCAATGTCGATTTGAAATGGAGCCTATAGGCCTAAGAGTCGGCCTTCAGGATTTGGATAAGCCAGTAGCAGGTGAGCTGAAATGTGGAATCTTTGTTTCTCGCTTCCATTTCAAGGTGAACTCGTACCCTTGCGGCAGAGATAAATTTTAAACAAACATCAAGTCAATACAAACATGCATAAAACCCATTAATAATCTACGGACTAACACGGCAGTCAATCCTTGTTCCATTTATAGAGGTGGAAAGGCTGAGGGGAAAAAGCAGCTCCTGGTGTAAAATATCACATCACCGTGTGCTGTACATTACCAATGGATAAATCTGTTTGATGTATGGGTGAAAATCCCTCACGACTTGCAGCAGCCCCCCTTCACACCCCACCCAAGACTTTTGAAAGATTTCGAATTTATCCGTTTGAGCGCACAAGTGCCGGCTGGCAGAAGCTGAGTAATGAAAAAGAAGTGTGCGGATCGGTATGAACGGAGTTCACTGGACCAAGAGAGTGGAGGCTGGGGCCGGCCTGCAACGCACGTATGCCCGCTCACCCTCCTTTTATGGAAAATAAACGAGCTCGCCTACTTTTTGGCAGCCGAATACGAACTTCTCCTGCCCTGACCCCTCGGCTCTTTCTTCAGAAGAGACGTGCTCTCCTGGAAATAAAGGTTCCTAAATGGTTCTTGGATTGGAACAAACACTTTTAGGAAATAAACATCCAACCTTTGCGTGATACGGAGCTTCTTTAAACGTTCAAATTTTTTTTCTCCTGACATTTATTTAGGTTTATATATCAAACACTGTTCATAACTGATTTCATGTCATTATTATCATCCTCATCATTATCCAAGCTTTTTAAGTCCATAGAATTTGATGGGTTTTTTTTACATCCCCAGTTTTCCTCCACAATTACCAATAATCAGTCCCTATCACATAATAATGTAATTCTCCCGATGCCAGGAGGGTGAGGACTGACACCCAGTACCTCCTCCGACACCCAGCCTCCGCCCCTTTTCAGACATTAACGGGCAACCAACGCACTTGGAGGAAAGCACCGGGAACCCAGCTCTGATGCATTGGCCTGCAGACGCCTGTGCCGGCCAGCATCACACTGAAGTCATGTGGGAAGAGAGAGAGAGCTGTCTACCCTTCCAGAGAGAGCAAGAACAATTGTGCTCTCTCTGGCTCAGGCTGCTGATGGCAGGCAGCATGACCAGGGATTTGAACCAGCGATTCTTCAGTCATAGCTCTTTAGTGTACTGGACGACTCAGAACCCCCTAACCCTTTATTAAATTACCCATTTTTAAACTGAATTTCAGATTATCTAATCTGGGTGTAAGAAACTGGCCTGCAGATTATACCTATTTTGATTGGATGCTTTGTATAGTGCCTCATTCCAAAAGCAGCCACGGCTAAAACACTGCTGTAGGCTGGAATACACAGACATCACCAAATGCTGAGTTTCCTCCCTTGAGGTGCTTTCCTTGGCCTTTACTTATCGCCGCCTTCAGTTGCTGCTTGTTTGTGGGTGTTTCGACCCACAGTTTTGTCTTTACTAGGTCTGTAAGAGAAAGGTGGCTCAGCTGGGTAGAGCTCAGGTACACATTAGATTCCATCCTGTAAATCACCCATTTCCACTGACATCCATACATGCCTGTGCCGTAACAGTGCCTCCACCATGTTTGACAGTTGAGGTGGAATACTTCAGATCATGAAGCATTTCATTTCTTCTCCATATTCAAGTTAATCTTTATTCAACTTGTCCAAAGAATCTTGGGTAGGCCTTTTTTAGATGTTTTTTTATCATCCTAATCTAACCTTTGGTGGTTTACGTCTTGAAGGAGACATGAAGGATCTCTTTATAGTTGATTCTGATTTGAAGACCATTGATTGCTTCATTCACTCAAATCTAGTGTACAGAGGTGTTACTGTTCAAATATTTTGGACATTGTGAGGAAATTCACAATGATTCCCCATGAAATTGGCCCTATGAAATGTTCTTACAAAAACTGGCCTTTACAAAACCATCCTTTCGGCAACCAGATGAGGTTCTTCTATTACATCATTCCTAAGAACCCATTGTGGTACATTTGTTTTGAGGAATGTAGATGGTAGCTCCAAGTGGAGCAAACTGGAAATAGTCAGCCATCTGCAGCAAACCCCATAGGTGGGGAGGCAGTGGGCTGATAAATCACCCAGCAGCATTGGCCAAGTCCAAATCATATTCGTTTTCTCTCTGCCATGGACTACATGTCTTGAGAGGGGGGCAAAAATTACCCTGCCTTTGCGTATACATGTTTCGCCAGTGAGGGTCCCAAGCCAAATCACAGATAATGATGTTTCCCAATAAGTATATTCTTCATCCTCCCCTTGGCCCCAGTGGGCTTTGCAATGCGGGAGTTCCAGGACTTTGTGCGAAAATCTCCATACGGAGAGGCGTCGGATGCGCTCCACATAGCAGCAAACACTGAGATGAATGATCGGATAGTGGGAATTACAGTAGGGAAACCGGCACTGTGGTAGAATCAATCTTCGGATTGCCTCGTCCTCTCCTCCGGGGCCTCCGGCTTTACTCAAGCCGCACCCTGATTGAGTAATTCCTCTATTTTTTCTTCCCTGCCCGCCCCAAGAAGCCTGGCAGAGCGAGGCAGGACCTCATTTCACAAGTGACCTTTTGCTCATTTTCAAATTACTGCATGTGTGAGAGAGAGGCTGAGAGTGTCTCTGATAAAGACTTGCCGCGACCCCTCCGAGCCAAGCAGGGGCCCAAGCACCTCTCTCCAGATAAAGGGATTTAGAAACCTGGCAAGAAGATAAAGAAGCACCACTTAATGAGGAAGACTCTTTTTAATTGGAGGAGGTATGGAAGTATACAGTGCATTAGAACAGAGGCTCTGAGATGAACTACCTGCTTTCAAAAGGTTGAAAGGATTTTTTTTTTTTTGAGTCAATAGGAGGTTACGTTATTTTATGGCATTGACCCTTGAGAAGATGTAATATATGACCAGTGTCATTTCAAAACCTAACTCCATTTACACGGTTTGAAAAGTCCTGCCTTTTACACTGTGTGGAAATTTCACGTTGAATGGACCAATAGAAATGCTTCTAAATTACCTCAAATAAATGCTCTTTTAAAAAGGTCTCACCTCGTTTCATTGGGTTCGTCGGAAGCCTTCATTGAAAGGTTCTTTATATTTTTTCTATGGCCTTTTTAGCATCTCCATAAATGTATTTGGTACGTAGCATTATATATACTGTAGAGTACATATCTTCTCTGTCTAATGAATACCCTGTATACAGGAGAAGGCAAAAATACAAAATAAGTGTTTATTCCATGTCAATTTAGAGCATTTAGAGCATTTCTATTGGTCCATTCATCCAGAATTATTTACTGGATGTTAACTGGATGAGCAGCTACAGGGTTCACACAGTAGGTTTTCATTGGACAGCAGTGATATGCTTAATAACACTATATATTACAATGTGTAATATCTAGTATATTGTAATGATCAAGAAAATGCTTCATTTACCCTAATTAATTAATTAATTACTGTTTGATGATATAATGGTTACACAGACAAACGCAGCCAAAACCAACTACAGGCTTGATAAGACTTATTAAAACCGTGTTAGACGTGTTCTGGAAAAATGCTTAAACCACACTAAGCAATACAACATGGGAGGGAGTGTGGTATCGCAAATATCATCACAGCTGTGATTTGGTCACAGGCATGAGCCGAAGGTGAGAAATTTGAGAAAACACACAAACCCTGCGTGTTTTATTGCTTTTTTTTTACAGTTTTTACAAAATAAAGACACTAAACAAACCAAAGAAGCACAGACTTTCCTACTGAACCTGCTTTAATACTGTCAAATTCTTCCGCCACAAAGTAGATACACGACATATGAGTTATTGCTATGCAGCGGTAACAATTTCAGAACACCTGGGCCGCCTAAGTGAAGGTTCGTTAAGGTAGCTGTTGAGGTCTGTACTCAGTCCAGAGACATTATAAATGACAGCTCAGCTGTTGCCAACGTGCCAATGGAGTGATACACTCTTAGTGTGAAAAGTCTTGCTGTTGTGACCAATACAATAATAATATTATATATATATATATAATAGCATGAATAGAACACTTCTTAACCAATCGGTTCAAGGGGTTCTAATTGTTGTCTGATGCTTAATAAAGTAGTAATAAACAGCCAGTTAATGATCAGCTACTGGCTCGATTCATAAAAATTAATACTAAAAACTAATTCATGCTTAATAATGCTTAATAAAATTGTAATTAGCAGTCAATTAATTAACAACTGCTGGCTTGCAAATACCTAATAAAAGCATTATGAGAAATATATAACTTATGACTGTAGTTACTCCTTAATTAAGCAGTAATATGCAGCTCAATAATGAACAGCTACTGGCTCAATAAGCCTAATTAAGAGTGTACAAGTAAAAACAGCCTAATTTGTGCTCAGCGCTGCTTCATAAAATAATAATAATCAGTAAAGCCAACTGCTGGCTTGAAAATAGTAAAATAGAGTTTTAGGAAATCTAAAAAATGCTTATTCCACTGTAGTTACATATTATTAAAGTAGTAATAAGCAGCTAGTTAATGAACAGCTACTGGTTGGTAAGCTTAATTAAAAGCATTAAAAGTGTACAAGTAACAACTGCCTAATGCATGCTTATTAATGCTTAATAAAATAGTAATAAGCAGTCAATTAATTAACAACTACTGTTTGAAAATGTCTAATAAGAGAGTTTTAAGAAATCTGAAAAATGCTTAATCCACTGTAGTTACCTATTAATAAAGTAGTAATAAGCAGCTAGTTCCTCAACATATACTAGCTTGTTAAGCTTAATTAGAGCATTACAAGTGTTGTAAAACATGCTTATTCATGCTAGTTACTGATTAATAAAGACAAAGTAAAAAGCAGTCAACTACCTCCCAATTACTGGCTTGTTAAGACCTAATGAGAGCTTTACTAATTTAACATCATTAAATGCTGCTAAAAACAGCTATATATTAATATTAAATTAAATAAATAATATATTAATTGTGGGCTCCAAACGTTCAGAACAGACTAGTTTGCAGGCATACACTGAATAACTGTAGCTCATCTGCTGTTGTAGGATTACTGCTGCACCTGATACACCCTCATTAATACTACCATGCCATTGGTGTCACAAGTGCTAAGTAAAAGGCTTATTAATGCTAGTTACAGCTTAATAACGTGGTAATAAACAGTTAAACAGTTGTTAAAGCTTAATAAACAGATTACAGGTGGAATTTGGCTTCCGCTTTTATCCCATACGTGCAGTGAACACACACACACCAGTGTAACACACAGAGTGGACAGTGAGCACACATGACCGGAGTGTTGGGCAGCCATTGCAGCAGCGCCCGGGGAGCAGAAAGTTGTGAAGGGCCTTGCTCAAGGGCCCAACAGTGGCAGCTTGCTGAGCCCGGGTATCGAACCCACAACCCTGTCATCGATAGCCCGCAGCTCTTACCACTGAGCCACCACTGGAGATACTGCAATACCAGGTTGATGCATGGAGTTGGAGGAGCAAGCTCCATGTCCGGCACCCGGGTTAAAATATTATTTAATATATAGTCCTCATATAGAGAATGTATCAGATATTAAACTGGACCAGCCAGCCCCTCCGTACTTGATGGCAATGGTCAAAAGCAGATCCGCACCAAGAGCCCTTTGAGCTTCAAATATGGCTCAGCTCGACCCGCCATCCCTCAAAATCCACGGAAGACAAGCGTCCAGACTTTTTTCTGTCCTGCACCGAAGTGGTGGAACGAGCTTCCCCTGGGTGTCCGAACAGCAGAGTCCAACACTTGCTGTCTTCAAACCCAGACTGAAGACCCTCCTCTTCCGAGCGAATAGCAGAGTGGTCTCCTTACTGACTTGTGTTTAGTAGAGTCTGAACTTAGAGGATCTTTGAATTATTAGTCTATTCTAACTAGCTGAGGTTTTTCTTGGGTAAATAGCAAAGCACTTTTGTAAGTCGCTCTGGAGAAGAGCATCTGCTAAATGCTGTAAATGTAAATATAAACTGATAAGTATATTAGACTTGATCCTAGCCAAAAGGCAGAGAAGCGAAATATGTGTGTGAGTTTGGATTGGTCCTTCTACACGCCTTCTGTGCTCTTGAGGAACTTCACGAGGAGCAATTGATCACTCGGTGGAATACTCCAGCACTCAATGTCCAAATGTCATGGTCTCAGCGCGCACAAAGCGAGCACACAAAGGCTTCAGACTGCTTATAGCCGCGTGCTCTCTCACACAAAGAGAAGAGGCATTAGGAGGATGGTGTGGAGGAGCTTCTGATGTATTCCCCCACCATATGCTGCTGAACGGGCAGATTTGGAGAGTTGGGGGGATTTTTCTCAGTGGCACTTTGTTCATTAGAGCACATCCAGAGACGTGCTACTAGCCGGAATTTGTCTTTTTTTTTTGGAACTCTGGGTGTGTTCGGAGACAGAGATCAAAGCTCCATTTAAAATGCCCTGCAGGTTTACAGGCAACCGTGGGCAGAGCAGTTTATACCAGGATACTGAGACAGGGGGTGGGGGGTGGGGGCGAGGAGGGACGGCATAGAGTAAGGAGGGGGCAGAGAGCAAAAGGCAAGAGAGAATAAGAGAGGTTGGAGAAAGACAGAGGAGTGGGTGGGGGTGGGGGGGTTACAGGGGCTTGAAATGAAGGCTGGTCCCAGAGGACCTCTGAAGAATGCATTTGACCTGTTGTGGCTCAGTCTGAAGGGCCAAAGCAGGAGACAGTTGTGGTTGTGGGCAGACAGGTGTGTCCGAGGCACCATCAACTACTAGTATAGATGGATGGATGGATGGATGTTTGGATGGATACACTACCAGTAAAAATATTGTTGGTAGGTACCTTGTTGCCCCCTAAGGCATAAACACTGCAAATGTACCCCCCGATGTACCAAATGTTCCTTGAGGTCTTTTAAATGAGCTTTAAGGATGCACTACACCACAGCAAGCTTTCCACCTTATAACTAGCTTGCCCTTTTAGTTTAGGCCCTTTACCCAAGAGTGTGCAGTACCAAGTGGCCAGTTTATTAGAAACAAGTAGATAGATATATTGGTCTTTTTAAAAAACAGGAACACATACCATATGCAGTAGGGGTACTGTGTAGACTGGGCCTTTCTAGCCATTAGACATAAAAGCAGCAGTTTAGAGCCCTCAGGAAGCAGCCCTTGTAGTAATTTCTAATTTTTAATAATAATGACAATAATTTAATTAAATAATTTTATTAGGATGTTCATTTATTTACTGGAATATATATTTATTTCTAGATTATTACACGTCGTGGACCCCCAAAAGTTCAGAATAGACTAGTTTGCAGGCATACATATACTGCCTGTAGCTCATCTGCTGTTGTAGGAACACCCACATTAATACTACCATGCCATTGGTGTCACTATTGTGTGATGAGAGCAGTCCACCAGCCAAATTGCATAGCCCTAAGGTGGTCCCTTGGTTGAGCGTGGCTTCAGGCAGTGCAGAGTGCACATATAAGGCTAATATATGTAGGTACCAAGTTAATACCTAATAAACTTACAACCCTGTCCAGAAGTTATAGCATCCACTTAACCTGCAAATCACAAAAAAAGTCATAAAACAATAGTAGTGTAAAACAAATCTTCACAGCAGTGTTCCAGAACCTGGCATAAAGCCTTCCCTGAACAGTAGATATATTTACTACAGCACTACAGTCCATATTAATTCCCTTGAACTTGGAGGAAACGCTGGATGCGCATTGTCCATATACTTCTGGCCACACAGTGTGTGTGTGCAGGTACTCTGATCAGCTAGAACATTTAGGACCACCGACAAGTGAGGTGGAGAATATTGGTTATCTGGTTCCAGTGGCATCTTTCAAAGGGTGGGATCTTGAAGGTGATGCACGTATGCAATGGTCAGTACCGACCAAAAGTGGACCAAGGAAGGACAACCGCTGATCCAGCAAGCAGGTCATGGGCACCCACCCTGAAGACCTCACAACTTGCAGGACTTTGGTCAGGATCTGCTGCTAACGTCGAGGTGCTGCACATACCACAGGACCCGCCTTCAGAGGTCTTGTAGAGTCCATGCCTTGACAGGCCAGAGCTGCTCTACACTACACTACACTAGGCAGGTGGTTTTAATGTTATGGCTGATTGGTGCATGTATATGCAGTATGCACACATGCACATAATTACACACATTTACCTACAAGCCTACGCGCAGCACAAGACATCGGTGCGAAAAAGCACAAGGACAATACCATCAAGCCCAACCATCTCCATTCATTCAGAGCTGTGTGGGACGCAAGGTATTGTGTGAGCGAAAATCTGCCCTATTGTTCTTCCTGAGAGGCTGGGGGCTTGCTAGCACGTTTGGGAGAAGGCATTGTGGCGTGGAAAGAAAAAAAAAAAAAGGGGGGGGGGGGCAGGGGGGATTCCCAATAGTGCTTCCTAGAGCAGTGTGGTGGAACTGAACGTGGAGGCGCGAAGGCATTATTAGACACCTGACATGATTTCAAGTGAAATGAAACAAATCAGTGGCTCGTAATATCTATATACGCACGCAGTCGCGCGGGAATGATCTGCGCGTCCGAAGAGGGTGAAGAACGAAAACAGGAAATGACACCCCAATTATTTTTCAGTCGCTGAAGGGGATGAATTAAATCGCGGGCAGCTGGAGTTGTTGTGGATACGTGCTCGTCCGGATGAGCGCTGCTCGTCTTTCGTCTTCTATCCGATGCACTCTGATGTGAGGCAATTTAAACCCGGCCTACTTTAAAGAGAATAGTCTGGCTGCATACTGTAGCCAAGTTAATGCAGTATGTAGCTCTGAGGCACAGGCCTGACATGTTATTGACTCCGACTCTCTTGAGTCCACCCCCCCCCACCCCCGAACCTCTGATGCTGGAACTATAAGCACCGCTAGCAACCGAGAGGGGAAGTGGGGGTTAATGGTGTAACGGGGTGGTGTGACAGAGTGGTGTGTTAGAGGTGGGGGGTGGGGGGGTGCAACGCGACTGCTTATATAATCATCTCATTTGATTAGCCACGAGCGAAGCCCCGTGCCAGGGCCTCCTCGGACCCTTCCGTTCTCCTGTACCGTAATGTGCTTTTAATTAAGCCGAGCCGCATGTGTTTGGGAATTCAGCAATTTTCTTCCGAGCCGCCCAATGATTGCGCGCGGCGAGGGGAGAACTCGCAACTGTATGTTTTTTGGGGTTTTTTCCTCGCTCTTTTCCCAATTGGCCGCACTTTTATGCAGCAACAGCTCGTCTACGGAGCCATGTGCGATTTTATTCCCCTCCCAAGACCCCTGTCAAAAATCACTGCCTTTGCAATTTCCGCTCATGTCTCCAAGTTTTGCATATTGTACCACCTTCAGGCCTTATTGTGCTTCATTGGCCGCATTCGTGTTTGAAGTTAATGCAGTTTTCTGACTGATGACTCTTGGCTAGGCGGTAATAATCGGGCACTGGTGGAAATTCACACCGGTGGAAAGCTGTAGGACCAGGTAGGTACAGGTATGGAAACCTGTTCAATGGGCAAGGCCATATGAGGACTGTATGGGTAGCTCAACTGGGATGCAGAAAGTTTTGTCCACAGGTTCCATGTTGGAGACACATATGGATGCCCACCAGGGTCAGTGATGGGACCAGAAAGGGGTAAAACATGACCCCCAGCTAGGCTAGAATGGGGCCTAGGTGGGACCCATGTTACATAAAGGCCATGAAGCCCAACTCAGAACCCATGCCCACCTGTTGTTGAAGTACTGAGGACATCCATGATGCTCAAAGCATACTGTGACATAATGTAGCTCAATGATGATCAATTTCATCATTTTTTATGTTACATGGGTCCCTTCTAGGCACCATTTATGGTGTACAGCCTAGAAAGGGCTAATGCTTTACCCTACTGGTCCCATCACATGTGGCTCCGACATGGAACCCAAGGACAAAACTTTCTGCATCCCAGGTGAGCTACCTATACGGGCCTCATATGGACATGTTAGCGGAGGGCCTTGCACCTTAAACAGGTTTCCATACCTGTAGCTACCTGGTCCTACAGATATCCACCGGTGTGACTTTCCACCAGTGCCCGATTATTACTGCTTAGCCAAGAGTCATCAGTCAGAAAACTGCATTAACTTCAAACACATTTAAGATATTAACAAGCTTTTTTTTCTAAGTGGTTGCTAGGGTGTTGCTACAGTGGATGCTGTGGTACCTCATGTGGTTATTTGAGTGTTACTAGTGTATTTATACCATCACATAAGAAGGATGCACAAACCCCATTCGTTCCTATGGATGGGCGTTCCACATTATACAGTACAAACATTGGACTGATGATATGTGTGTGTGTGTGTGTGTGTGTATGTGTGTATGTATGTTTTTCACCCCGACCCTACATCTCAAGCTAAATTCATCCAGGCTAAGAGCACCGCCATTACCCAGCGAGCGCCATGTGTCCTTTCACCACAGAGATGGCCGCTTGTTTAAAAATGGTCATTAATGGGAGTGCACTCCCCAGTCCATCTACTCAGGGCACCTAGCAGCCATTATATCCTCATCCCCAAAATGGCAGTGTTAATGATTAAAACACAGAGGGCAGGCCGAAGAGAACATTACCCGCAGAGCCTCCCAGCTTCTCCCAAAGCACAAATGATGGGCGGCATGTACTTTAGCTTAACTAGTAAATGTCGCCCTGCTCAGAGCCCATTACTGCCAAATGATGTTGGTAATATGTCCAAACACCAACTGCCATATGGGATTTGTTCTCCAATAAACGTGGCTGCAGACTAGAACAAATTTGCCTGAGGTCCATTACCTCCATTGGATGTCCAAAAGTATCTGGACAACCATCTCATCAGTAAATCCAGCTATGTTGTAAGATGTAGTCCATGTTAATCGGGATGTTGACCTCGATGTTGACCTGTGCACACACAGCTCGTATAGTCTACATGGGAAAGGTCACTAGGTCCACTAGGAGGTTGTAAAAGCCCTCAGCATTGAGCTTTGGAGTAAGGAAAAAACATAATTTGGGATGTAGGTGCAAGATCGAATACCTTTGGGATGAGGTTGGACTACTGTTTACAATCCAGAACTACTCATCCAGCATCCAAACACTGCCTAATGCTCTTGTGGTCGAAATGAGGTCATCTCAGCAATGTTCTACCGTCTCACATAAAGATCTCCCAGGGGAGTAGAAGCTGTCGCTACCGCAAACGGAAGCCAATTTACCCAAGAATGTCCTTTTGATTCCGTAAGAAATGGTGGATGAGCCGACGTCTACAAACATCTAGACATAGAGAGAATCTTGAGGTGAGGTAAGGTAAGGGTTTTTGGTGAAGATAAGGTGATTGACGTCTGATGGGTGCAGTGCTAGCACATGATTGATTTTCTTTGAGGCGCTGATAGCCTGAGAAGAAGCGAAGAGAGTTCAACCACTGGCAGAAGTTTTTTTTTTTTTTTGACAACTTTTCATTTTTCAGCATCTTACCAAAGCTGGTCTTCATATACTCTCCACTCCTAAAAATATAGGTTTTCTCTGTGATCCCTTGCTTGGACACAAGGTTCCTGGGAAAGTTCTGAAGAAAGTGGTGGAGAGCATTTCATTGCATAGGTGGAGGTTCTTCAAACTCTAAAAGGTTCTTCACACTCTCACATCTCTTAACAAGAGAAGCATCTATTAGAAGTGTCAATTGGGTTCTTTAGGGATCTCTAGAAGTTCTTCTATGGAACCACCCAAAAGATCCCTTCATTTTAAGGGTGTAGAACACAAATAAGGAGAAACTCTGTGGAAAACACTGGTCGTCAAAATAATCTCAGCCTTGTGAAGTAAATTGGGTCACTTTCTAGAAATGCTACATTACTTTGACCTCAACAAAACCTCCTTCCTCCTAAGTTTAGACTCTACTAAACACAAGTCAGTAAGGAGACCACTCTGCTATTCGCCCAAGTACTCTCGGAAGAGGAGGGTTGGACTGCCGTTCGGACACCCAGAAGAAGCTCGTTCCACCACTTTGGTGCAGGACAGAAAAAAGCCTGGATGCTTGTCTTCCGTGGATTTTGAGGGATGGCGGGTCGAGCCAAGCCGTACTTGAAGCTCGAATGGCTCTCGGTGCAGATCGGCTTTTGACCATTGCCATCAAGTACGGAGGGGCTGGCTGGTCCAGTCTTGGCTTTGTCAAGGTTTTGAATCTGATGTGGGCAGCAGCTATAGGAAGCCAGTGAAGAGAGAACGCAGCAGAGGAGATGAACATGGCTGAATTTAGGAACGTTGAAGACGACCTGTGCCGCTGCATTCTGGATAAGTTGCAGGGGTCTGATGGTGCCCAGAGGGAGACCAGCCAGAAGAGAGCTGCAGTGGTAAAGTCTTGAAGTGAGAGACTGAACCCAGAGCACCTGGATGGCCTCTCTAGAGAGGAAGGGTCGAAATTTGGTCCTACCCGGTCACCTGGTGTACGCCAGGATCTGTGAGGGTCCAGATGTTACAAGACCTGGGCCGACGACAGGGTAATTATTGTTATCCAGAAAAGTGGTCAAATTTTCCTCTTGCCTCTGGAGTCTTTTGGTAGAAATGGAGCTCAAGTGGGTCTTCTACAACTCTTTGAATCCACAGATCCTCCACAGATCCTCAAGAACATGATTTTATCGCCTCCTTCCCGTTGGTCCTTATTGTTTTCTTTAATAATGTCTTTCTAATTTTACCCCATTTTCTACCCAATTTAGAAGCCCAATTACCCAATACCCATTCATATGAACTCCCTATCATTAGCAATGCCCTCCACATTAGGAGCGTGAAGACTAGCACGTGTCCTAGGCAGCCGGCACGCTCTGATACAACGGCTAATTGACCAACATCAGGAGGAGGAAGTGCCATCAATCCACCCCTGAGAGAGCAAGAGGTGCTCTCTCGGCCTCTCGGATCATAGTGGCAGCTTGGAAACCCTTACTGTTCTTTAGCCCTAATGTCAGAATACTGAGCCAGTCATACGTAGCTATGATAAATATCACTGGCTGGCTCATGGACGAGGTCCTCAAAGAAAGCATGACGTAAAACCGGCGACCTGAACGAACTTCACCTTGCTGCAGACGTGAAGCCATGATGCCATTTCGTGTCTTGGCGTCCTTGGAGATCCTTGGAGAGGCGTAATGCTGGTTACAACCTACAGCTCGTAAGTCAGGGAGGTAATTACTGGGGACGTGTGTAAATAATGTCCTTCCTAAAACACATATTCAATAGTGTCTAGACAGTTGTTTTAATTGAAATGCCATTAGCAATTTATGTACAATTAATTCCAAATAGGTAATTATGCTCAACATGCTTTAAGGATGTGACATTGTAAGAGGTACATAGTAATTATTCAGCGTCAAGACATATGGATATGGCCTGTGTTTGGGAGAGGGCTACCTGAGCTAATGGGGATACCGAGCTTGATCCTGTGGGTCATTTTATGTCATGAATATCATACGAGGCCAACCAACATCCTTCCTAATCGTTCAAAATGGGTGAACTTGCACCTCAGCCGAGCCACGTGGGATAGATGTTCTTCCCCCTTCTTCGAGATATTACCTTTAAATAGCCCTTTAAATAGCCTGAGGCCCGCCATTACCAAGAAATAGCCCCACCAGAAGTACAGAAGTCCCTGTAGTTCCTGACTAATACTCTTTAGTGTGTAATAACACTTGGGGCCCTATTGTAGCCTTTTTTTTTAGGCAAGCCGTCAACCATGTGTCTTTGCTATCGTAACGAAAAAGGCATCTACTAAGTCTCTTAATGAATCATGGGTGTGTTGTTTTGGGTGTAACGTGCAGTAAGTAATAAACCAATCAGCGTGTCTCTCGCCGTTCCCTTTAAGAGCCAGGTGCGGTCTGACTGACTTTGGCGGATTGCTATTTCAGTGGTGTAAAGCGTGGGGGGGTGTACGAGCGGCGGGCTGCACACGCCTGTGTTGACAACTCAGTGCCGAGATAGCAATAAACGAACGAACGTCTGACTGTTGGTGAACGTCTGCCTAGGTTGTTTTCAGTCAGTGGAGCTCCTCCTGTGTTTTCCGTTGTCAAGATACACAGCAAAATGCCAGAAACTGACCTGACCACCCCTCATTTCGAGACCACCACGCCCATCAGCGTACATATATTAACAAGCAGCGCTGCTGTTTAAACGATGCAGGCGGAAATTGTGAAGATGGACTGTTAGCAGGATGTAAGATAGCAATGAGCATCACAAGGCGTCTCGTGCAGGGTGTAACACAGGGCCCTTGGAGTGTTTGTTAAGGGGTTAAGGAAAACCCTCATGGTCAATAGTGTTGTTTAAAATTCATGGGGCCTCCTTTTTTTTTTCTTGATTATCCTAAAAGGCTTTAGGCTCCTCTACGTTCCTCTGTCAGAACTGTATTCCCGTTTTTCCCGGATGAATAAGAGGCGAGGCAAGAACGCTTTATTTCCTCATTGATAAAATAATAGAGTCATAATAGCCTCGATGCTCGACTGTGGGCCAAACAATACATTTGCGCAAGGGATTATTTGAGGCGAGCGACATTTTCTCAGCTCCTCTGTTATTGATAATAACAGGGTCTTGGCCTACGCTTTCATTTGTCAAAATTCCTTTGAATGCTTAAATGTAAATAATGACGGTTTCAAGCCAAACAAGCGCTGGATGTGGACGTCTTAACCTTCTGCGATTTCATTGAGAGGCGAAGCAATCAGGAGACATGGCTTATGAAAGATTGCAATCCATTTCTATTACTTTACCTGCTCTGTCCCGGTCTAAAAACCTTATTTGAATTGAACACTGATGGCATAACAGATGGTTTGCCGACTACAGACTGATGACTGACCTTTGAGAGAGAGAGAGAGAGAGAGAGAGAGAGAGAGAGAGAGAGAGAGCACCTTGGCTTCCAAATCTTATTTTGTCCATTTTCCCCCCCACTGACAGGATGACACTTCTGCTTAGGGAATAAGAGAAAAAACCCCAGTATGGTTTCTTTCACTGATTTACATGACGGGACAATGGGATTACTTGATGAATAATGAAATGTAGCTCAGGACACTCATGAATAACAAATCTAAGGGATGCCTTTGCATTGCATATCAGGCATGGTGAAATACCGGGCTTTAGAATAAATGTGGCACTTAAAGGTACAGATTTCCATAAAGTCTTGATGGAGTTTTGCGAGGAATGAATATATTAAAGGCAAGACGTGTAGAAGAGAGGGCTGCAGTGTAGAGGGAGTGCAAGATGAAGGTGGATGGGAAAAAAAGCCAACCAAACAAGCAAAAACTAAAGTTTATGGTGGTCCAAAGACAAGGGGGGTTACATGCTGTTTAGATGTTGCGACCAGGAAAAAGCAAAGGCCATAAACAACCTGGTGAGGGGTGAGACTGGTGAGAGTGAGGAACCCTCATATAACATAAAAGTTTATTCCGATTGAAGGGCTCTTTCAAGAACCTTTAGATAATGTGGCGAGTCCTTATGGAGTCATCTGGTAGAAATGGAGCTCAAGTAGGTCTTCTGCAATTTTTTGAATCCACAGATCCTCCACAGATCCAGCAGATGATTTTATCGTCTCCTGCAACTTCCCGTTGGTCCTTATTGTTTTCTTTAATAATGTCTTTCTAATTTTACCCCATTTTCTACCCAATTTAGAAGGCCAATTACCCAATACCCATTCATATGAACTCCCTATCATTAGCAATGCCCTCCACATTAGGAGCGTGAAGACTAGCACGTGTCCTAGGCAGTCGGCATGCTCTGATACAACGGCTAATTGACCAACATCAACATCCTTTACCAGCATGGTTCACTGAAGAACCATCAGCTTAAAGTTTTCCTCTGTGACTTCAGAGAAAACGGAAAAGGCACATCCATGACAGTTAATTATGTCATCATAACGATCTTTTCCAGAAGAGAAACGTTCATTTGAAATCTGTTTCAAAGCAGATTAACATCACAAATGAGCTTACAAGAATCAGCCATAACATTAGTACCCACCATTTTTTACTGCTTTTACTGCCAACATCACCTTCCAGAACTGACTGTACACTGTTCAAAATGCCTAATATGTAGATCCTGCCCCTTGACAGATGCCACTGTAGATAAAGATAATCAATATTGTTCACTTCACCGGTCAACTGTGCTAATGTTATGGTCGATTAGTGTATTATTGGCCTTTCCTCCAATCCTCTTATGGGTTTCGTCAATGTCAGGTCTCGTGATTTCATAGTTTTTTATAGTAGCAGATTTCTGTTGCATGCATGTGGAGTGTTTGTGCTCATTCGAAAGATTAGCTCAGTGATAAGCAAACAACCTGAATGTCAAAGCATTGATTTGATGGGTTGCTTGTCAATCACATGGGATTACTGACCTGATGCTCGCCACACAGCTACCGTGTCACAGAGTGTTGATACAGTGGACGATACAGTAGAGCATTATCCAGTGCCTTCAATCAAAAATGAATAACAGGAAATAATGATTAGCTTACACACGGGTCAGCCATAACATTAGTACCACTTGCCTAGTACTGTGTAGAGAATCATCCAGTGCTTTTAATTAAAAATGAATAACAGGAAACAACGAGGAGAAGACTTTCATGCAGAAGTCGAGTTCAGCTTTATTCAAGACAAAGAACTGCAAATGAAAATACTGCAGCTGTTTCTTCAGGTACAATCACCACAGCTGTTCATTAGGAAGTACGGATTCTGGCCCTGTGGGAAGATACACACGGAAACAAATTACCAGTGGATATAAACGAACCTACAGACTCTTAAAAAGAAAAGTTTCTGAAGGTACAGAACCTTCTAAAGCTTCTAAAACTTTCTAATGCAGAGGTTTTTCAAACTTTCAAAAGGTTCCTCAAACTCGTGCAACCAGCCACCGTCTCTTTTTTCGAACTGCTGCCAGTGCAACATCACTGGGAGACTGATGTGATCGGAGGGAAGCACCGGACACCCAGCTCTGATGCTTCAGCTATCATCACATCACACTGAGTAATGTGGAACTAGTGAGCCATCTACCCACTCAGAGAGAGCAAGGGCAATTGTGCTCTCTCAGGCTCTGGCTGCTGATGGCAATAGATTCTTAAAAAGAAAGGTTTCTGAAGGTCCTCGGCTTGGATGCATGGTTACAGAAGGTCCCGAAGGTCCTCGGCTTGGATGCATGGTTACACAAACTGGTATAGAACCTTCTAAATTTAGAGGTTCTTTCAGTTTTACTAGTTCACAAAAACAGCTATTCAAAGAACCACCAATTAAAGCCACCTATGGAGTCTTTAAAGAACCAGAACTGCCATTAACAAACAGATAATCTGACAACTTGTGTGTTATAGACAGGCTTACCAGAGGACCAGAAGTTAACTGAAGAGGCCCCTCAGCTCTGTGGCTTCTTTCTCCATCTCTTCTTCCGATCTCCATTTGGTAGGAACGTCCTCAGTCTCTTTGTCATGTTTCTGGAGCTAAAAACAACCACAAATAGGCAACATTGCATAACAATGCCTCCGCTGGCCAGTTAGGAACAGCAGGAAACACCCAGAGACAGTAAATAGGGTAGCAATGATAGCAAGCATGCTTCCACTGCTGGTCTTTTCCTACATTTCCAGGTAGATGAAGTAGATAAGGTGAGCAAGTACAGTAAAACTACTACTACAGTATGTCCAAAGGTATCCAGACGCCCCTTCTAGTTTGTGAATTCATCTGCCGTTAAGCTGTATTCATTGAGGTGCAGCCATGCATTAGATTAAGGTCACCATGCTCAATGCCAAGCACTGGCTACAGGAATATAAAGCTCCCAGCACAGGGCTGTGGAGCAATGGAACAGTGTTCCCCCCGAGATGATGGAGCTGCATCCAAATATCATTGGGATGAGCTGGAGAGGAGTTTATGATCCAGAAATAATCATCCAACGTCAGTACCTGACCTCACTTATGCTCTCATGGCTGAATGCATGCAATCAGAACCTCAGAACAATGCACAAATATACACTCATCAGCCATAACATGAGCACCAGCTCACCAGCTAAGATCATCAGACAAGTCTTGTGGGGTTTTGTGAATGTACAATTTTAGCTGAAAGCCTAAATTGGTTGTAAAGACCTTCGTCCACTTCCATTATTTCTCTGTGATGAAAAGGTTAAGATGGAAATGTCAGTGTTGGGTTCTGATATGAAATGTTCTGTTCTTAAATGGTAAAGAGGTACAGCAGATGCTCGCTGATGTAAGGTAAGGTAGTCCCCACATTTATTTTTTTAATTTACCACTAAATTATCCGAGTGGCTCAGCAGTCTAATGCACTACCACTATGGGCCGGGGGTCACGAGTCAGAATCCAAGCTTCGGCTCCCTGGGGGTACCGCATATCAGTGACAGCTAGAAAAGAGGCAGTGGCTGGCTTGGCTTGGAAGACGTGTCTTCCACGTGTTGGAAGCACTGCTAGTTCTAGGTGGAGCTACGGACAGGTGGGTTAATGACATTTTTATCAACATCTCAGAAGACTTGTGGCTTCACTGATGAGTTTGGATGGCAAATAAAATGGCTACATCCACAAATGGCTCCACACCGAACCCGGCCCCATTGTTTTTACAAAAACTGATGGAATTTTAAAAAGGTTCTTCACATGCAAACATCTCATTCACAGAAGTGCTTTAAAGAAGGGCCTCCTACTATCCATTTGCTCCATGCTCTATGCCAGTTCTCAACACATAGGTAGGTCCTGTGGACTGATTTGAGGACCACTACTCTGAAAAACCATCAACTGAATGATTCTTCAGGGAACCAAAAGTGATTCGACTCAGTGGTGCGACTCAATCGAGAACTGATTTTGGCATCTTCATGTTTTCGAACTTTCGAAGATGTTCAGTCCACGAGAACCAAGAATTTCATCACTGCTGGTTTGTGCTCTAGCCGGCATTGTCTGTCATTTGCGGGATCTGAAAGTGAATCGTTTAAAACCTAACGAGCATCTCGACACACACTGAAAAAATATGTTGCGAGGGACGCAGTCAGAGTCCCCCCTCTTTTTCTCTTCTCTCTCAGGCTACATCTCTTAGCTTCAAACAAACATTGTTGCCTTGTTTCCACCGAAGCCATCACACAGAGTTAAAGTCTCCTCCATTTACCCTAAAGGACATCTCCGTGCGCTCGGGAAGATGACATTTGCGGCGGAGGAGCGTTTTTGGACGGGGGTGGGCTGTAGTTAGCGATTTGCTCTGCCAGCCAGCAAACCTGAACTGAAAAGAAGTCTGGCGAGTTCAGATGATTGCATGAGACACTTCAAGAACGGCAAATGTGCATCAGTATCGTATTTTGCTCTGAGCGCAGGATCGAGGGCAGGGTAAGTTCCTGGAAAAGAGAGAGCCGCTGCGAGCTGAACGGTCCAAAAGGAACCGAAATAAAGTCCGACGTCGGCTTGCATTTGCAGGGAGATGACCCGCTGAAGAGGCTGTCATATCCCAGCGCTATTATATTTAGATCACTTTGGTAACAAAGTAGGAAATCAGAGCTCTTGACAATACCAGCTACTTCGTTTAAAGACCAAATCAAGAGCATCGGCTCCTTTTTGTTTTTCAGGCCTCTGAAGTTCGCATTGGCAATGGTTTTCATGTCTCCCATTACAAATTGATAGCGAGGCGTGAGCTATTCCTCTTTTGTTCTCAACACACATCTCAACACGGCCATTATTTAAATGATTTAAATCCCTAAAAGGCCTGTTTTAATGATGCATATAGCCTGAGTAAGTTAACATGGATCCATTTAAAAGACATTTAGCTTGGGCTTTCAATGCTCAAGTGTTGTTAATGGATCATAATTTGCTGCTACATACTTGAATTTGAGATCAAACCTGGCCCTCAGGGTGACAGGGCCATGCACTTGAAGCACCTCTATGGTCCAGCTCAGTGGTCTGCATGATATCTTTGCATATTTAATCCATTATAGTTTATTCATTCTAGCTAATATCACATTTTGAATGTTTGCAGTGGACTTTGGTGGATGTTCTCGTGCGCAGTGAGTCAGGATTTTTGCGGTTAGTTTAGGACCAGACCAGACCTTCAGGCATAACCGGCAGATTTCATGTGCAGAGAAATGGCAACAACTGTGGACCACTGGTGACCCTGTTTCAGGTTGAGACCTGGTCACTTCATGTGACTAGTATTATGCGTTTAGACTGGGTGGGCAAATGCGTCTCCGGTTAGTCAGACTGAAATCTGTTGCACTGTTAAAAGTAAGTAATAAGGCCTACTTAAGGTGCTGTGAGGAACCTTCAAGGAACCTCTTTCTTCTAAAAACCTTTCTGTGTAGGTTCCTCAAAGCACCTTAAGAGTTCCTCCACAGTTTCAGCTTGAAAAATTTGCAAATTTGCTCGTTAGGTGGCAAGTATTACTGGTGTTTGTACAATAGTACAATGGTACTAATATTATGGCTGATTATTGTATTTAACTGTATTGGTTTGAGCTTGTTTCATGGGAATGACTCAAGCAGTTCCTGGGCTTTGACTTTCTGAACCTATTTTTTTTAAAGAATACTTTTTGCCAATGGGATGAACCTTCTCAACGTCTGAGGAAGCTCTCAACCAATTCCATCGGTCCGGTCTTTCCACCTCTACTTCAGCCTAGTGCAGAGAAGAGCACTGTCCACTCTATATTGGCTGTAATTTGGCTGAGCAATCACTTTTGGAAAGCCAGGAGTACGGAAAACAAACTGAAGTACCACAAATCAAGCTTTCTCCTGGTACAGCATTTCAGCACAGAAAACTAATACAAGCACCACAATCTGTTTGCTTTCTAATCTTTCAGTATTGTATCTTTCATTCTCACATGCACCACCATATGCTGTGAAAACCTTCTGATTGTTTTACTTTGGAGCGCAAGAAACAAGATCAGAAAAATGCTATGGAATGCTGACATTTAATGAAACTGAGAATCAATATTTGCCCTTTAAACTGAAACTAGCAAAATTGATACACTAGACAGCACCGTATTTTACTGCTTCATTATAGCTGGTAAATACGGATTGGATACAGAATCACATCCAGCTGGGAGGCAATGTACTAAAACCTCAGTAGGGGATAGAACATGGGTTCTAATCACCACAAGGATAGAACTGAAAGATTCAGAAGAGTGTATTTGAGTGACTTCTAATATCATCTAAGACCAGAACTTTAGTAAATAGACTTATTTGACATAAACTTTATACTTACTGTAATACAGTTAGAACCAGTAGGACTTTAAGATCCCGTCCACACGTATCCAGGTATTTATATTATAAAAACAGATGAAAACGCCATCTTTGGTCACTATTTTGTCAATCCTGCCCTATCAGAGTTTTTAGATTTGAGAGAACATTAAGCTCCAGATCTGAACAAATCTACAGGTATCGCTACTCCTACTTCCTCGCTGTTCCAACTCAACATTGTAGGTCTGAAAGGAGATGGGAGATGTTCAAGAAGACCTTACTGAGTAATAGAAAAACAAAGACAACGAAGAAGAACATCTGAAAATTAAACAATAGGTCGACTAACGGAACAATGGGTTGACCAACCCAAAGACCAGACCTCATCGTCATTGAATGTGTTTTGGAGGACTTTCCAAAATGTCCAAAATTCTCCAATTTCTAAGACTAAACTTGTAAAATATGTGAAAAGATCTTCCAGGAGAGTCTCCTGAAAAGAATGGAAGCTGTAATAAACATCTACTGCACTGCCACTACAGCCCCAGAGGTCAGGAGTTCGAATCCCAAGGCATGCCGTTTTGCCATCAGCTTCCAGAGTCCAAGAGAGCACAATTGTCTGTGATTTCTCTAGGTGGGTAGATGGCGCTCTCTCTACCCATATATCACTCTTAAAGCGATGTTTGCCGACACAGGCATCTGTTAGCTGGGGTGGTGGAGCTAGGGACCCAGCACTTTCCTCTGAATGCATCGGCGGCAGTTTGAAAGGAGGCGGTGGCTGGTTTTGCGTGTATCGGACTAGACTAGACTGAAGTCCTTAGCCTCCGATGGTCAGGAGAATTGCCAGTGCTAAGGCAAGCTATGGATGGTGGGTAATTAGCAGTACCAAATTGGGAGAAAATCAAGGAAACAAATTTATCAACAACCTAATGTATAAATATAACGATGGAAGATGGAAAATTAATGGCTTGTACTTAATGAGCACTGGGCTGGAAATGACCTCCCCACACAAATAGAAACTACAGTGAAGTGACAGCTGCATTAAGGTGTGGCTCCAGAGAGGCATTCAGTATCTGTATGGTTCTTCTCTTCTGGTGGGCTCAAGGAGGATCTTCGGTCGGAGCCACTTCAGCAGAGGAAAATCCCAGCTGTGCCCATGTGACCACAGCAGCTGCTGCGTCTCTGCAGGCAGCAGGGCTGAGGGAGAAGCTGGAGCACGTGTCTCCAACACCAAGAGCTGTCCAGATGTCTAAACAGCCTTCTTCACGCTGCTCTCCCTGAGGGCATCTGAAAAGCTCCTCAGCCAGCTCCTCCTAACACACCCACAGCTCCACAGCTTCTGCTGCCCCAGCTTGTGATGGATTCAGCTCCACACATACGGCGCAGAGGCATGCAAAAGTTTGGGTACCCCGAAAAACATGTCAGTAGTAAAGTAAAAAATCATTAGTGTGGCCTGTGCAAATGTTTGGACACCCTAAGTGTTGCCAATTGCTCCGATTTCTTGGACAAGGTCTCAGAGCTGGATTAGCAAATCAGGTTTGAGGCATGTCATCAGTCAGGTGAATCTAAGTTCTAAGCTTTATAAATAATGTAATAACATTCATCAAACATAGGCTCCTCTGAGCTACAAAGACCTGAATATGACAATAACTGATGTCCACAGGCAGGAGAAGGCCTCTACAGTGCAGAATGTTAAGAAATGAACATTCAGGGGAAGTGTGGAGGTCAAAAAAAGGGCTCTGGAAGACTGAGAAACTGCTCATATGCTGGTAAGACAGGCAAATCCCCCATATTACTGTCAAAAACCTGCATCAAAGCTTAGCTAAGTCAAAGAGGAGAACATTAGAAATATTAGCTCATCCAGCTAACAGAGTCGGTTCACAATGTATTTACCCTGGCTTGACTGAATTTCTTACCCACTTTACCTTTAGCCACTTCTACCCAACAGCCAAGTCTTCGCCTATTGCACACAATGCCACTAATCTGGGACAGTAAAAGCGACCACATGCTTCCTCAAAGTCAAATTGTTGCTAATGCTACATCGCTCAGAGGAAAGCACCACTCCCCACCTCCGCTACAACAGCTAACAGCCGCCTGTCCTGACCAAAACATCACACTGGGAGGGATGTAGGGAGGAGGTGCCATCAATCCGATTGTGCTCTTTCCGACTCTGGCTGCTGATGGCAAGCAGCACGACTAGTTGCACCCATTGCTGACACATATGTGCAAATAAACACACACACACACACACTGCTTGTCCAGTCCCTGTAGAAATGTACTGCCAATAGAATAGGACTCCCTGGAGCAGATAAACATGGGCTAGAGGGGTATAAAGCCATCCCCCTACTATTGAGCTATGGAGCCGTGGAACTATGGTCTCTGGAATGATGATGATGGTGCTCCATCCAATACTTTTGGGATGAGTTGGGGAGTGGAGGAGGTGCAAGGTAGTGTTGATTCAACATCCTGACCTCAATAACTCTCTTGTGGCTGTGTGCAATCAAATCCTCACAATAATGCTCCTCCAAAATCTAGTAGAAAGCCTTCCTCCCTGGACAGTGGGGACAGTTACTCTAACTAAAGCCTAATCCACTCTTTTTTTGGTTGTTTTTTTTAATACCCTTGATTTATAGTGTATGTTCCGAAGTCCACGACTGAAGTGTCCAATAGAACCATTAGCGTTTGGCTGTCTAGCTCATGTCAAGATGCCCTCGACGTGGCTGGCACTTTGCAGAGATGCATGGACTCACATGTGCCACGTATATGCATGAGTATCTACGCACGTACGGTTGATGGCAGGTGCAAATTCAGACTTCTGACTCCTTTCCCCTTGGCTCAGGTTAACGTTTCAATTTCCGCCTTCATTAAGTGCCACGTGCTAATGTAGAGCGAGGGAATATAATGGGTTTGGGGGCTGCTTCTTGACATTTAACATGGAACCGCAATAAATGGCAACATATCTCTGTTAACCAGCTGCCTCTTGAACTGCACGTCTTGACTCCCTTTTAGCAGTGTGTGAGCGTGACTGCAAAGGACAGCCCACAATTATGAAGGAATATATTTGGAAGACAGTGTTCCTTTTTTCTCCTTGTGCAGCTATAACCTTCGAAACATCAGGCTCCGCAGAGTGCATCTGCTCAACCGCACACGCTCAATACAGAGTTTTCAGGGAAGATTCAAATCAAGAAGCAAACAAGCTTTCAAATAGGGTCGCTGGTCAAAGCATCATATCTATCCACTGTGGTTCTGTTCTGGAGGCTCGGCATGTTTACAGTGAGCAAACGAGCTGAGAAGAACGTCACTTTGAGCAACAGCAGATGCGATGAAGAGGAATCCATCATGATGGATTCAGCTCCACACCTATAGCGCATCCGCATGCAAAAGTTTGGGTACACCGGCATACGCGAAGCAATGATAAAAACACGTCAGTAGTCAAATGAAAATCATCAGTGTGGCCTGTGCAAATGTTGGGACACCCCAAGTGTTGCAAAGTGCTCTGATTTCTTGGACAAGGTCTTAGAGCTGGATTAGCAAATCAGGTTGGAGGCATGTCACCAGTTGTAGGTATGTCTCCAAACCTTGTAATAACATTCATCAAATATAGGCTCCTCTGAGCTACAAAGATCTGACTATGAAAATAACTGATTATATAACTGATGTCCACAGGCAGGAGAAGGCCTCTACAGGAAACTGTAGTACTGTAGTACTGGGAGGAACTATGAAGGAGGAACTATGAAGAAAAGTTTCGTTAAGGCAAATCTCCCATATTAATCTCCCATACTAACCCTAACCCTAACCCTAACCATAACTCTAACCTTAATCATAACCCTAACCCTAACTCTAACTCTAACCTTAACCATAACCATAACCATACCCATACCCATACCCATAACCCTAACCTTAATCATAACCCTAACTCTAACCATAACCATAACCATAACCCTAACTCTAACCTTAACCATAACCATAACCCTAACCCTAACCTTAATCATAACTCTAACTGTAACTCTAACCTTAACCATAACCATAACCCTAACTCTAACCATAACCTTAATCATAACTCTAACCTTAACCCTAACTCTAACCATAGCCATAACCATAACCCTAACCCTAACCTTAACCCTAACCCTAACTCTAACAATAACCCTAACTCTACCTCTAACCCTAAGCCTAACTCTAACTCTAACCCTAACTCTAACCCTAACCCTAACCCTAACTCTAACCCTAACCCTAACCCTAACCCTAACTCTAACCATAACCCTAACTCTAACCATAACCCTAACCCTAACTCTAACACTAACCTTAACCCTAACCCTAACCCTAACTCTAACCATAACCATAACTCTAACCCTAACCCTAACCCTAACCTTAACCCTAACCCTAACCCTAACTCTAACCATAACCATAACCATAACCATAACTCTAAGTCAACCGTAAATCCCAACTGTAACCTTAACCTTAACCTTGACATTTTGGGTTTGATTTAAGGTTTAGGTTAAGGTTAGGGTTAGGATTTAAGGTTGATTTAAGGTTAAGGTTAGGGTGTAAGGTTGATTTAAGGTTAAGGGTAAGGTTAGGATTAAACGTTAATTGAAGGTTAAAGTTAGGGTTTAAGGGTAGGATTTAAGGTTGATTCAAGGTTAAGGTTAGAATTTAAGGTTGATTTAAGGTTAAGGTTAGGGTTTAAGGTTAGGATTTAAGGTTGATTCAAGGTTAAGGTTAAGGTTAGGATTTAAGGTTGATTTAAGGTTAGGGTTAGGATTTAAGGTTGATTTAAGGTTAAGGTTGGGATTTAAGGTTGATTTAAGGTTAAGGTTAAGGTTAGATTAGGATTTAAGGTTGATTCAAGGTTAAGGTTAAGGTTAGGATTTAAGGTTGTTTCAAAAGACCATCCAGGTAAAGTGATACCCTTCACTGTTCAAAGTATTCCTCCTTCAGGAGGTGGGTTTTCAGTTTGAAACTGCAGAGGAACCTCTTGTGGTGCTATGAGGTACTATGAAGAAGAGTTTCGTTAAGAAGAAAAAGGTTCCTTGACGGTTTCTGAAAACAGGTTAACAGGTTCCTCCTCAGATAGGTTGACTCAGACTGAAGAACCTTGTAACTCAGGATCCCAACAGTGATGTCAAACCTTTCCAGCAAAAAATGGTTTAACTGTGTTTAACTTCAGCACCAATGATCCAATAACAATAACGTTTTTTTCTGAGCTAGGGTTTTTTTAAAGCAACTGCTCCAATCATAGAACATAACCTTGAGCAAGCTTTTGAGAAGATGCCACAGTTGAGGAAATAAGGACAAAACAGCCGTCAAGACTGTATCACTGCTCAAGGACATAGATTGCGATGCTCCTGGACTGGGCATTTATCAGTTGGCACCGCAAACCTTAATTTACTACAATGGATGCCGTGCATACCGGTGAAAATGTGTTCTTTGTACTGTTTTAAACAGCTAATCACTGTTACCGTCAGGGAAGCAATTACACTATATGGACAAAAGTATTGGGACACTGCTCATTCAGCTTCCTCCAAAATCAAGGGCAATAAAAAAGAGTTTATCCTGCTTTTGTTGGAGTAACTGTCTCTACTGTCCAGGAAAGAAGGCTTTCTACTAGACTTAGGAGGAGCATTGCTGTGAGGATTTGACTGCATACAATGACAACATCATTAGTGAGGTCAGGATGTTGGATGATCGCCATCCAGTATTGGCATCAAGTATTGCATGAAGCACCATTATCCATCATTTCAGAGAACACAGTTCCACTGCTCCACAGCTCAAACCCTCTCGTCCTTGCTAATAGGTTCATGATCATCTGCTTCAGAGAGTCCCATTCCATTGGAAATACTTCGCTACAGGGACAAGACAAGCTGTGTGTCCACAAACATGTGGACAAATAGAATGGAAAGCTGTTCTTTCCTTGGCTTAGTTGAATAATAAGAGTGCTTACATTACACGAACCCCGTCAAAACTGGTGAAACAATAAAATGCGACGGTGACTTCAGGTTGTTCTACAACAAGAGTTCTTCTAAGCAACTCCTTCAATTCCTGTGCTGAGACGAAACCTCACCTTGAGCAGAGCCTTTGAGAAGCCTCTGAGAAGCTGATAGAATGAAGCTGAGAATTGTAAAGTAAAGGCAGGGGAAAAAAAAGTAGTTTTCCACTTCTAGAGCTCCTGAGACGCAATCAGTTATTATGGAATTCAACAGACGTCCACAAAATACGGTTTCGTGCTCGATGACATATGCACTGAGGGTTCAGAGGTTCCTCCTGGTGAAATGAGATGGTCTGATGAAGATAACAGTTACAAAGACAAGTCGGAGATTAGAAAATTCCTTTAATAATCTTCTCCAGGCTCAAGGACATAGATGGCAATGTTTCTGGACTTTCAGCATTTCTCAGTAGGCAGTAGAGACATTAATTAAACTAGATGTCAGGCATACCGTTGATAATATCTATATACATATTATTTTACTGCTTTTTTGATCCCAAATGACTAAATTTCAGCAATATGCATCATAACGTTTGTCACGGGGTCGAGACAGATATGAGTAGGACCCTGACTTTGTATGAACATTGATCATCTCATTTACAATGAGCAAGAAGCTGTGTGAGGCCGTGCACAAATATTATGATTTTATTCATATTTCAGGCTATTTTATGATGTTGTGACTCCCAGATTAGACCTACGGGTACCTACACACTTATGCAGCTGCTGCCCTGCATTTTAAGGGAGCTGGGGTCCACCTAAAGCATACTTGGTAAGGACCCCTATATGTGCATAGTTTATTGTCTTCATTGCCCCTTTTTTTTCTCTCTATTTGGAATGGCCCAAAAATACGCAAAAGGTGCCAAAGAATGTACACAGGTCTGTTTTATCACCCTGTTACTTGACCTCAGAATGAAAGTGATTTACCTTTTGTGGTGGGTTGAAAGAAAATGATGAGCTTTTATTAGCTTACAGCTGCACAGCCTAGCCTTGCCTAGCTTAGCCTAGCATAGTGTAGATTGTTACACTATAAGAAGAAAGGACCCCTCAATCATTATTTGTGCTAGTGATGCTGTCCTCTCAGGGTCCTCTCAGTGTCTAGTCTGATATTACTTCATACTAGACTACAGACGTCTGCTATGTGCTTGCTGGAGAGTGACGTGACGTGTGCAGGTGCGAGGGATCGCTTATGAACCAATAGGGAGTCAGAATGGTATGAATTTTAAGTTTTTTTAAGATGGCACGATTTATCTGGATAGGATGACGAGCCGGAATAAAAACAAACCAAAATGTATTAAGAGTAACGGGGCTATTTTTAAGATGTAAGGAGTAAAAGTACAGATAATTGCATTGTATGTAATGTAAGGAGAGGTAAAAAGTCATCAACATTTCTACTTAAGTAAGATATTTGTACTTCGTTATTTGACACCTGGGTTTTCGGCCCATTGGCCCATTTTACGGCCCTATTTTTCTAGGTGAGACCAGTGTTTGAGGTTCACAAGAGGTCAGTTTGTATCTCAGAATGGCAAATAACTCTCATTATTCAAATACGCAAAGGAAAACACACCTCTCCGGGCTCTTTTAACAACATTACCAGCGTTTTCTCTTTCTTCTGTTTCTCATTACTACAGTGTTAATATTGTGCAGCCGCAGCCTACAGCATACATGTCAATAAGGATGCAGTGGGTTTTCCATTGAATGGCTTATGACCACACTTGTTCAGTGAACCAACATGTCACTCAGAATCAAGTGTAATGATAGTGTGTGTCAAGCTCCTCATGTTATTTTACCAAACCTTCAAGTCTTCAAAAGAAGGGCTGTGATGGCACACACATGGCTGGCGGATCCGTCGCTAATGGTTCCTTTCTCTTTTCAGAGGCTAGCTGACACCAGGTGCCACACACAAGTCCCTAGCTGCCTACTCCTTCTTAAATGGTCACTGCACACTGACATAGCTGTCTGGTAGCATCCAGACTGGAAGGGAAGAGGAGAAGGTGGTGGTGGTGGTGGGGAGTTCTGAACAGATTGCTGCCACACGTTAGCTCCTGTCTCCCGCTAAGACAGAGGCCATCCTGATGGCATGTAAATACATTTCAACAGCTGGTACAGTAATTACTCAGTAAAAATAATATTCCCCAGACTGTCAAAAAGAAGTGGCTCAGATGACAGCCTGTCAAAGTATGCGCATGCTTTCCGAATGGCTGATGAGGCTCCAGAGGCATCATGATGCCAGTTCATATCGGAGGCAGGGAGAAAAAAAGAATGCCCCCGATGGACAAATACACAGTCCGGCCTGTCACATAACTGTGCCACCTTGCAACAACTAAGAATATCCGAGCAAAAACAAAATATTAATATTTGAGTTATTTGAGGATATTTCTTCTGATGCTAACACGACTAGCTGAGAAGCTAGAAACGTATGCTAACATTTAACTCGAAACCTCATTTACTTTACATTTAAGGCATTTAGCAGACGCTCTTATCCAGAGCGACTTACAAAAGTGCTTTGCTGTTTACTCAAGAAAAACCTCAGCTAGTTAGAATAGACTAATAATTCAAAGATCCTCTAAGTTTAGACTCTACTAAACACAAGTCAGTGAGGAGACCACTCTGCTATTCAGCCAAGTATTCTCAGAAGAGGAGGGTCTTCAGTCTGGGTTTGAAGACAGCGAGCGTTGGACTCTGCTGTTCGGACACCCAGGGGAAGCTCGTTTCACCACTTCGGTGCAGGACAGGAAAAAGCCTGGACGCTCGTCTTCCGTGGATCTTAAGGGATGGCGGGTCGAGCCAAGCCGTACTTGAAGCTGGAATGGCTCGTGGTGCAGATCGGCTTTTGACCATTGCCATCAAGTACGGAGGGGCTGGCTGGTCCAGTCTTGGCTTTGTAGGCCAGCATCAGGGTTTTGAATCTGATGCAGGCAGAAGCTACAGGAAGCCAGTGAAGAGAGCACAGCAGTGGAGAGACATGGCTGAATTTAGGGACATTGAAGACGACCCGTGCCGCTGCATTCTGGATAAGTTGCAGGGGTCTGATGGTGCGCAGAGGGAGACCAGCCAGAAGACAGCTGCAGTAGTCAAGTCTTGAAGTGACGAGAGACTGAACCCAGAGCACCTGGATGACTCTCTAGAGAAGAAATGTCGAAAGCCCCCGATGGACAGCCCCCTCGAAAGCTTTTAATGTTATTCAAAATATAGCTCAAATCCCACGGCCTATACTAATCAGCCATAACATCTGCACCACTGATAGGTGCAGTCAAGCTGTCAAGGCGTGGGATCTACATATTAGGCAGCAAGTGAACTGTCAGTTCTTGAAGGCGATGTGTTGAAGCAGGAAAAATGGTGAAGCAAAAGAATCAGAGCAAACTGTGATGGCTAGATGACTGGAGGGTCAAAATCTCCAAAATGTCCTGCAGGTCTTGTAGGGTGTTCCCGGTATGCAGTGATCAGTACCTACCAAAAGTGGCACAACAAATGACAACCAATAAACCTGCGACAGGGAGAACACCCAAGGCTGATTTATGTGATCCATGGAGGCCCCACCTTAAAACCTACAGGACTTTTGATGCTAATGTCTTGGTGCCAGACACCACAGAACACCGTCAGAGGTATTGTTGAGTCAATGCATTGAATGGTCAGATCTGTTGTGCATGGATCAGCTTAGCCAGCTTAGCAGCTTAGCAGGCATGAGTATTGAACCCACAACCATGTGAACTCAGCACTAGAACTAAAGCTAACTAAACCTGCTATGCCACCACTGCCCCCATATTGGTGGCATAGTTGGTAACATCACTGCCTTCTACATGACAGACTGGGTTTGGTTCCGCACCAGGACGAGAACACCACACTATACAAAATTCCTGAGCAAGACTCTTAAAGCTCAGTTTGTCTGCCTCTATACCATGATTAAGGTAAATTAACATAAGTAAGCCATGCTAAAATGCCTATAGCTCAGGAGTCCAACAGTGGCAGTTTAGCAGACACAGGTATTGAACCCACAACCATGTGAACATTAACCCAGAGCTATACCAAGACTCCACTTTAAAATCCATTCACCTACCTCCATAACATTGTTATGATAAGGTAGCATGAGTCAGCCATATAGCTATAGCTCAGGAGCCCAACAGTGGCAGCTTAGCAGCCAAGGGTACTGAACCCACAACCATGTGAACATTAACCCAGCGCTATACCAAGACTCCACTTAAAGCTCCATTCACCTACCTCCATAACACTGTTATGATAAGGTAGCATGAGTCAGCCATATAGTTGTAGCTCAGAAGCCCAACAGTGGCAGCTCAGCAGAAATGGGTATTGAACCCACAACCATATGAACAATAACTTAGCACTCTAACTAAATACAACCAAACCAACATTGGTGGCATAGTAATTAGTAACACCACTCTACCTTCTACATGGTAGACTGGGTTTAATTTCCCACCGAGACCAATCAGAGTACCTGGGCAAGACTCTTACACATCCATTCGTCTAATTCAGCCATGGTAAACAGTGGTAGCTTAGCAGAACCCACAGCCATTTGAACATTATCCCAGTACTACACCAATCAGAGTCCCTGGGATAGACTAAATTCTCCATGCTCCATTCCCCTACCTCTATAACACATAAATGTATAAGAAAGACATTTCACTCTTCTGGAAACCTCAATCTGGAATCCCTGGGGTACCAATTTTTAATCACTCGCTGCCTTACAGTTGCCCTTATAAAGCCACCCTATTACTCTGCTTTACAGTTGCCCTTATAATGTAACACCTTATGCACATCAATGCTCATAAGCCAGCATTTATATATATATATATAATTGCATTTCAATGGTGTCAGATTGAGCCAGCATCTGGCAGGTGGCCATGGATGATCTCATCATCTTATTACTGACCCTTGGGCTACAACGATATTGTATATTAATTACGCTGCAATCAGCTCTAGCACATCATGAATTCATGTAAAACATGCCTACGTTCATCCATTCGTCTGCGCACCAAAAGGACACACTACGGCGCCCGTGCAATGATACGATTTTCCAGGGTGGCTAAGTAGAAGGGCTTCCACAAGGTCAGGCCAGCTGAATAATATCCCATGCTAAAAGACATTGGGACTTGATTAACCCAAAGTAACCCCATCTTCTTCTAAAGTGTCACAGCCCACTGGGGGTCACGACCCTTCCCGAGTCAGATAGGACATGCTGGTATTAAGCAGTGACCCTCGGGGTGAGCAGCCATGATGATCCCTGCGCTGCCCTCTGCTAACTGTCTCTGAGATAACAGCAACAGAGACATTCTGTTCTGGTCACGGACACGGGCCGGTGTTAATCACGAACACCTGAACGTCTCTGCATGTAAAAGATGAATAACGAGGATGGAACTCGACTGCTCATTAAGGACTGGAGCCTGACAATATCGTTCCCTCTCTCTCTTTCTCTCTCTGTATATATATATATATATATATATATATATATACACACACACACTCACTGAGCACTTTATTAGGGAGACTATACTAATACTGGGTAGGGCCAGTATTCAGTTCTTCGCATGGAGTCCACTAGATTCTCTCAACGTTTCTTTGAGATTCTGGCCCAATTCCTACAGATTCTTCAGGAGGACTTTCGTTCTTCCACATTCTGGAAGGAGTTCTATTGGGATCCCTTGACTAGGAAGACCACTGAAGTGCACTGGACTCGTTGTCATGTTCATGAAACCAGTTCGAGATGACTTTTGCTTTGTGACATGGTGTACTAACCTGCTGGAAGTAGCTGTTAGAAGATGGATAAACTGTGTCCATGAAGGGATGCACATGCATCCTGTTCATTAGGGCTGCAGGGGTCAATACACAGGCAGACAGGGTCAACGCAGGCATATCCATAATCAGAAATGGAGAAACAGCAGAAACCAATGGCACACACCAGAACTTGATTCTTGATTCTTGGTGCCCATGAAGGGAAGCACATGGTCAGCATTAATACTCAGCACTAATAGGCTGTGGCATTCAAGCAATGGGTGATCGGTATTAACAGGCCCAACATGGGACACACCTTTATACCACCTTCTGAGCAAGGACCAGAAATGGAGAAATATGTAGGGGAGGTTAAAACTGGAAACTATTAGCACACCATAGAAATTAGAGATCAGAGGAACTAGGAACAAGCCAACCAGATGGTTCTTGAGGAAAACCAGAACGTTCAAGGGCAAATTGAAAGGGTGAGGACAGAAGGTTCTACAGCATACAGGATGAATCCACAAGATTCTAGACTTGGGCTCAGCCTGTCAATTGTAGAAATACTACAGTGGAGCAAGAAGGTTCTAGAGAGACTAAACTTTATTACCTAATAATAATAACAGTCTTCCGTGTGAATCCATAAAAGATCCACCTTTTTACTTAAGAAATGTTCAATTAACGGTTCTTTGGAGAAAATCCTTTTAAAAAACATTTTAATTTATGAATAAATTTGATTGGATTTTTCAATCCTAAAATTCTTCATTTTCACACATTCCTTTTTTTTAAACATGGTTATTTCTCTCCAATTAGAAAATCAGTGTATTCTTAAAAAAATACCTGTAAGAAACAGTCACAATAGTTGGCAGTAGTTACCAAACAGTCAAATGTCACTTCAATCATTTCACAAAATCCAGCTGATGTGCACAGTCATATATATATTCGTATCTTAAGAGATATATACAGCTTTAAATGTGGCCCAACCATGGGCTAGATGGGTATAAAGCCCCCAGCATTGAGCTGTGGAGCAGTGGAACTGTGTTCCCTGGAATGATGGATAATGATGCTCCATCCAATGTTTTGGGAAGTTGGAGATAATGAGGTGGGAAGGTGATCATCCAACATTCTGACCTCACTAACATTCAACTTGTTGTTGAATGCAATCAGTTCCTCACAGCAATGCTCCTCCAAAATCTAGAAGGCCGTCTTCCCTGGACAGTAGAGACAGTTACTCCAACAAAAACAGGATCAGCTCTTTTTAATACCTTTGGTTTTGGAAGAAACAATGAATAAGCAGGTGTCCAAATACTTTTAGATTTTAATTTGATATCACAGATATGAAATGTGGCTCAGCCCAACCCAATAATTACAATTTTTGGAATATATTAACTAAACAAATTCAATGTATTGTTAATAATAATAAATATAATAAACAGTTTGCCCAACAGGTCAATCTGTAGTAGTTCATTATCAGCAGACTACGATTGCCAAACAACACAACTGTGAAATATCATTTTCTATTACAGATCTATTACAGAGCACATACGGCTCAGGCAATCAGATTTTAGAGCCAAAGCGAGACACTCTTGACGCAGTATGGTGTGAACGTGAACTGAAAAACCTAGCTTGTTCTCTACAGCTCTTAAGGGGGGTCTCGTTCCTTTAAGACTGCGCACTGCATTCAAATATAGCACACACCCGTGGACATTTCATTAAGATTTAATGACAGTGGGTTTTCTTCTCTTTCTTCTTCCATTACTTCTCCTTCGTTACGGCAAGGTAAACACTAGCTAACAACAGCAGAGCTAGCGAGAACTTTGCTGAGAACAACAATAACTTGTCAAAGAGAATTTATTATAACTCGTGTTATTGAATCAGCCTACCAACACGCTAACCTCCAGCGCTAGCAAGCTCTATTCTTTATAGCAAGCCATGCTTTCGAGCCATATTTATCTATCCTCGGACAAGTTTACAGATTATTAGGGAGTTATAAGGGAATAATTAGTGACCCGCAAGACAGAAAAGGGTAAAAAGATACAGTATAGTTCGGATGGGGGGGTGTGGGGAGTGATGGTGGCGGGGCGCACACATTGGGAGGAAAGGGATGAAATGTTGAACTTTTTAGTTCAATTAAATGCCATCAAACGGAATGTGAAAAGACTCTGACCACTTCACTAATTCATGTCTGTTTCCACATTCTCCTTTTTGATGAAAGGCCAGAAAGCCCACATGATTAAACCGTCCTGCTCCATTAGCTGAATGATTAAAGCGGCGGGGCCCATTTGAAACGCACTTGCGGGGCCACTATTATCATCATTGTCGTTATGTAAGTCATGCCAAGGAGCGCCACTGATGTGCAAACGGCTGGTGGGAAGACGCTGAACGATGTACAGTAATGCCACAGTGAAGCCCATGTTCTCCAGATGTTCTTCAGAGTGGATCCTGTTCCCCGGGCCTGTACGGTCAAGCATGCAAAAGTAAGGACAGTAGAAGCACACCTGAAATCTGACCCTGAAATGAATATATCTACTGTACCTCTGTATGGAACAGTATCCTGTTCATTAGGGCTCTTCCAGTAATCGTGGTCAGTACAGGCTGCAGGGGTCAATACACAGGCAGACAGGGTCAACACAGGCATATTCATAATCAGAAATGGAGAAACAGGCAGGCGAGGTCAAAACTAGCGGAAACCAATGGTACAAACCAGAGCTTAGAGAACAAGGAAACTAGGAATGAGGGGACCATAAGGTTCTTGATTCTTGGGTGAAAGCAGAATGATCTACGGCAAAGAACGAGCAAGACTGAAGGTTCTACAGCAACTTGGGCTGAGTCAGACGATTCTAGAGTGACCCGTTCTAGAGCATCTTCAGTTTTCTGTGAATCCATTAAAGAACCTCTTGTGGTCACTAATTCACTTCCCTTTCTTGCCTTTTCCAAACCTGCCTCCTCAAACAATCCAAAATTGCTTGTTCTATCTATGGTCTAATGTAGAGAACCCTGTGTGGAACCAATATTTGTCAATTCTAGAGATACCAGGGTAGCAGCAGCTCAGCAAATTCATAAGGTTCCACAGCAACCTTAGGATAGGAAATCAAAGGCCATTCTTCTATAGTATGGCTGACGTGCTACAGGAAGACGTTTCTGGAGCAACTAGAGCAGAGCCAGATGGTTCTAGAGCAACTTCAAGGCACTTCTTCCATGGCAATGCTGAAAGAACCCTTTGTGATGCCAATATTTATCAGTTCTACTGACGTTAGGCTGGTGGCAGATGTTTCTGAAGAAGATTCAGAAGGTTCTGGAGCAACTTTGTGACCTCAAAAGTGGTTCTTCAAGGATGAAGGGCAAAATTAGAAGAACTTGAGACCTCTGCATCCAACTGAAGCTCCTTTATAATTGACATGAAATTATATTCCAAACAGATGTTACTATAAAGACCATGAAAGGAAAAGCTCCACACACCGAGCTCATCTCTGGACTCCACCACTAATTAACCTCACGTCCATCTTTACCCATTAACAACTTGGCATACCAGCCTGCATTCGTTGCATGCATTCATATAAATTTGCAAACCACGACATCTGGATGTTCCCTCCCTAACCTGTGAAAACCGGCACATTCGTGTATCTGAACTGAATTAATGGCATGAATCAGAAACGAGGCGACTTTAAAACCCCATCAAGATTAATTACATTCTCACACATGCAAATCAATGCACTGAATTAGGGGGATGTTATGGCACCTTGTCAGAGCGTTCGTGATTCAGAAGGGAGTGCAGAGGGGGGAAAAGGTTTTATAATAATAAAAAAAAAAAAAAGCCCGTCACCTTGTTTGATGAGCAGGAAGGAGCAGGCCGGTAGCAGCCAAATTATTGAGTCTGATGGTTCTTGGCTTCTTAATGTGAAGGAACACAAAAGGGGGTTTAATGGGAGAAGAGACTGGGAACATATGGCTGCATTAAGAGTGGAAATCCGCTGACATCTTGACGCTGACGGGGACCGGAGGAGAGGCCTAACCTTTATCAAAGTGCTGACCTTCGTCTTTTTCGTCTTCCACGGTCGCGGTCTCATCACCCTCGCCGTGTTACCCTTTCTGTCTCTCTGGCACACTTCATAATCTCTCACTCTCTCTCTCTCTCTCTCTCAGTAACAGTAATGATTTCCACCTCACAACACTCCGCCACAAACTGTCATTTACCGTGGCGGCAAAGCCACCTATCAAAGGGACTGGATTAGGCGGACGGACAGACAACAAATGTGGCCTTGCCGTGCCCTCTCCCTCAGTGAGCAGGGAAGCTAGCTGCGTTCTTTTTTTTTTTTATCGGCACGGACGTTCTCCAGCATCCGGTGGTAATTAAAGGCTAAAAAAAAACAGGTTGGTCCATGAGGGAAGAGAGAACGGCTCGCTCTTCTTCATCGCTAAACAGCAAAGCGTCTGTCACTGGCGCTCAGGAAATGGACTCTGTTGTGACAGAACAAAGAAGGCCCGAGTGACGAGAAGGGGCTTTTTTTTCTTTTTTTTTTCCCCCAGAAATTCTTCATTGTTTGACAGATCGCTGACGGACAAGGACAGAGGAGACATTAGCAGTGATTGCAAAGTTGGAATTACAGAAGATAAATCTTAGAGAAAGATAAACGAAAGAAGAAACCGAGGAGCTGCTGTGAGTGTGCTGTGCTGGCAGGCCGCCAAGTCTCCTGCAGATGAAGGGAGAAAGACTATCTATATATATATATATATATATATAAAAATGTGTGTGCGTGCATGTGTGCGTCTTATTTGTCCCTGCACAGACCCACAGGCTGGTGACAGGGTCTCTCTGTGGACTTGTGGACAATCTGGTGTATGTCACAACATCCAGCCACTTTCTCGCCCAGCGGAGACTAATTACTCAGCGTGACAACTCGTCTACCACTTTGCGCTTTTCTCTCCCCCCTCCCTTGCTTTCGCATACCGGTGCAGACAGCTTTAGCTGAAGATGTACTGAAGAGGGAGTTAAGCAGACTGGTTGAAAGACGTGGCTGGTTGCTTTTTTTTTGCTGCCTTGTTTCTTCTCTTGCTTCTGTGTGTGGTTCCTTCAAGGAGTCCTCCAGCATTTGAGAAGCTGATCTCTCTCCGCTGCTACTGTATCATGTCCATTAGCAGGCACCGGCATTCCAGAGTGTTTCCCCGGGACGAAACTCCAAACTCAACTGGTGTACAGTAGAATAGAAGCCACTGGGCAGCTGCCGGAGTCCACGGGCCAAAAAAAAAGCTTGGAGAACCAGGACCACTCAATGTCGCACATTGGTGTTGGACACATAGGAATATGTCCTCCATCTTTAACACTTGTGGGACAGTGAATACTCAGGAAGCAGCTGGGGGTTAAGTGCTCTGCTCAAGGGCACGTCAGTGGTGTCCATTCGGTTCAGGGGGTCAAACCAGCGCCGTTCCGGTCACAAGGCTTAGAGAAGGCTGTTTGTGGACACCCCTTCTGATGATTGCATGCAACTACTTTAAGTTTCAAGCATCCATTGCTGACACACACACAGCTTGTCCAGCTACTTTGGCATGATGGTGCTCCAATCCAGATGAGGTGGGGTGGAGATCATGCTCCAAGATCTCTTTAATATCCACGATTTTAGAAGAAACAACAAATGAGCAGGTGTCCCAATACTTTTGTCCATATGGTGTAGAATGGGACACTCTGGATCAGAAGCACATGAGCCAAAAGAACATGGGCAAAGGAAAGCCCCCAGTACTGGGCTGTGGAAGTGATGGATGGATGGAGCGCCATCCAGTACCTTTGGGATGAGATCCAGAACCAGTCCTCCAACATCAGTACCTGACCTCACTAATGCTCTTGTAGCAGAACATCATCAAATCCTCACAGCAATGTTCTGACATCTAGTGTAAAGTCCTCCCCAAAAGAGTAGAAGCAGATCCTGCAGCAATGACCAGGCCATTCTCCTGGTTAGTTACTGAAGGAAACCATCATAAATGATTAATTACCTTAATTGTAATTAGATTACTCTTCTCATTACTTTCTGGAAAAAGTAATTACATGATTACTTACACATTACTTAACCTTACATAGTCCATACATATCTGTACCCACTGGAAATTGCATTGGGAATTAGAAAGAAAGTACCGAACGTTCATCCTTTGTACTTTCCACTGTCCATAAAGCGCAACTAGCCTCGCTCTCTGGACAGGGGGTGGTCCTCAGTCTCCCCCATCACTAGCCAGCATGGCCATCTATTAGCATTCTCCTCTGACCAATGGAAGTCCAATGTCCAAAAACATTGCAGCAGTGTATTGTTACTTATCTTCAAAACAAACGATGCAGTGGTGCTTCATGGGACTCAGTGGAAGCCTCCCAGTATTGCTTGCATAGCATAAGGGACAGCCCTAGCCAGTGAGCCAGTAACTACGTTGAGGAGAAAACTGGGAAATATCCAATGGAGAAATCCAATCACTGCATCTCACAGAGCTAAAAAACATAGAATGTTAGTATCTCTATAACACATGATATACTTACAGTGTTATATATATATTTATATATTACAGTAGTGCTTTTAAACAGCCTCCCATTTCAATTCTTATCCATTCAACACAGTTGGAATGCAGCGCTAGCCGAGGTTTCGCCTCCACTGTCCCCATGGACTAACTCCAGGGCACTCACCCAGAATACTCTTATCTAGAGCATGTAGTCTACAGGTGAAATGCTAGTTTCATGGCATGAATATGTAGTGCAGTCAGGCCCACAGGGAATAAAAGGCATTGCTAAATTGCGCCGTCGTGAGTCATGCCAGTGCCTCCATTAACCTTTTTTTTCTCTTTCTTTCAGCGGCATTTGCAGGCTGTGAAAGGACGGCGCTAACCGTAAACAGCCCACCGTTGTACGTGTGTATGACCAGCTTTCCAGATGCGGAAGGTGATTATTTTGGAGAGCTTGTTAAAACCGCCATGCTTACCCAAAACAGTTGTGCCCTTGCCAATCAACACAGGAATTACCTTAGATTTGTTTCTAATAGAGCCCAAATCCCAAGATTGCCACTTGTTATGATGATTATGGAGGAAAACTAAGCATCACTATCAGGATTGACATTTGAGTTGGGTGTTAATTTAGCAATTACATGCCTGAATAGGCATTATGATAGAAACGTGGGATAAACACCAGATGTCTGGACAGATGAGGAACTCTGGGAAGGGATCAGTGAATATCCACGGAAACTGTGGCCACAATTCAAAAACACGGACATGCTCTCACATATGTGTATATGTATATACACTGAACAGCCATAACGTTAGTACCAGATGTGAAATAAAAAAGTATTGATTATCTACATCTGCAGTGTCTATATTTGTCAAGGGGTGGGATCTACATGTTTGACTTCTAGCCATCACATTACAGACAGCCCTTGTCAAAAAGTGCAGACGTCACCTTCAGAAATGGACAGTTCACTTGCTGCCTGAGAATCTCCAAAACACCAGGCAGACCACACCTTACAACTGCTAACGTCATGGTGCCAATCTTGGTCTTGGTGCCAGATACCACAGGACGCATGTAGTGTATATACATTAGCTCTCCAGGTGTTCATAGATCTGAAGAAATGGTATGGAGTTGAGGAATAATATGGTGAGGCCCATGGGTTAGACTTGAGAAAGGAGAGCGAGATCCATTCCCAGGCCTAACTTGGTTAAACCATACAAGAACTGAACAAATGTAGGAGGTTTTTTAGGTTGGACATACTTTCCATAGTATGTGACGGTTGATTTACACCCCTCGTGGGGTTAGACAGTGACATCCTATATATGGAATCAGTGCAACATCACATGACCTGTAGTAGGGTATAAAACGTGAGGTGTTCCTTTGTCTAGGAAGAGAGCAGAGGGGCACCGAGAATTGGCAGGCTCTCTCCGCACTGTACTTTTGATTGAAATAAAATGTTTCATTATTGCAACTGAAAGATGGTGGTCACAAGTCTCCTTTCAAGAGAAGTCCTTCCAAGAACACCTCATGCATTTCAGAGGTCTTGTGGAGACCATGCCTCAAATGGTCAGATCTGTTGTAGTGGCACAGGGGGACCTACAGTGTATTAGGCAGGTGGTATTAATGTTATGGCTGATTAGTGTGTATGTGTAGGCAAAATATCAGCAACTATTGGATGGTAATGTCAAACCATCAGTTAACAATTGACACTGGAGGCCTCCTGCAAAGAACAGTGCTACAAGAACTGAAAGGCTGACGTTTAGCTAGGGCTGGGCGATATGGTAAAAAAAATACTATCACGATAGCGATACACCATATTTATCACAATACACGATACACGATACATCAGTAGCGACAGATTCTTATAAACTACTATTCAGATACTCTCCCGTACTGAGTACAGTGCTTTTTATTCAACATCTGCTGCTCATTATCTAATTAAACCAGTCTAATTACACTGTTAGTAATGAAACCTGCAGCTGATCAGTCTTCTCAATATGCTTAGAACGATACAAAAATGTATCAAGATACAATAAAATATCGTCATATTGCCCAGCTCTACGCTTAGCTACTACAAAAAGCATGGCTGGAATTTCAGCCAAAGGGGCGGGAGGTTGAGGGTTCAGAGACCCAACTCAGTAAGACCCCCAAACTTGTGCACAGGCTGCATTAAAGATTTAACTTCTTTAATTTTTTTTTAAGTGACTTACTGTTTTCACCGTCTTTCATAGGAGTTGCTGATTAGCTAAATTAGCTATATGTGTTAAGGGTCCCCAAACCTTTGCATAAAACTGTGAATCTATATTCCATCCCTCTGTATCTCTTGCTCTCTGCCTCACCATTGAATCGATAGCGCAGAGGCGAGTGGATTCTTGACGGCAAAACAAAGGGACTTTAATCACCCTGCAGATAAAACAACGGCAGGAGCACGAAACTGTCAATAAAAGAAAGAAAACAGGCCAAAAACACAAATCCTCCACGCTCACTCATGTGAGAAATATGATTTACGACCAGTCTCCCGGCGCGTATCATCAACAAAAGGAAATGAAGCAAAAACAAAATGTCGTCCGAACAACCGAAGCTGACATTTACCATCAGATGCATTGTGGGACCTGGAAGCAAGATATAGGGGCCAAAAGACTGACCTCTTCTATTATTCCTGAGAGGCGTTCCTATCTGAATGAACAAAGGGACAAACATTTAAAGCACACCAAGGCTCTATCTCTCTCTCTTTCATATGCACGCACCAGAGCTTTACAAAATGACAAGATACCGTAGTGAATTTCCAGTGCTACAGACGGTGTAGAGGCAGATTTACTTAAGGAGGCACTAATTACTAATTACTAGTCTACCGACGCTTCAGGCTGGTGGAGGTGGCAAAGCAACAACCTCTGAGCTGAGTCAAGAGGGTGGTGCACTGTTCTACTGTGCAGCGGTGTTTGCGTAAACACAATCTGCATGGAAGAAACATTAGAAGGCAACTGTAACTGTGACCTTGTCCCAAAAAGTCACATTTGACAACGTTTGACATTTACATTCACAACATTTAGCCGTTGCTCTCATCCAGTAAGACTTGGAGGAGGGCCAGTGTAGTTTTAGGAGCCTTGCCGACTTGTAAACTCATGGTGTGGTAGCTAATTGACAGAGAATGGTGTTATCCATTTCTTCACAACAACCACCAACCACATCAAATAACTGCCATTCATGGAAAAAATAAACCCAAAAAACACTGACAACTGTCAAACATGGGGGTGGATGCATCACTGGCACTGACGATATTGCACAGCTGGACAAAAGAATGGGCTTCAGTACAAATCTAGCACATTACTTACTTCCATGCAAATAAAAAAGGCACAATTTCATAATTATTATTAAGGGAGGAGAGCTGGGGTACCAGCTACTGAGCAAGAACGGCTAGGCCGACCAAACCTAGAACCGCAGCGTGCTGCCGTGAGCGAGGGTCGCCTAGCAGGAACGTGGGTAGCCAAAGAATCCAGACCGTGAGCGAGTGAACCAAAACATTGATAGCAGGGTGACCTGCTCCTGAATGAGAACACCGAGCAGAAGCTGGCCTCAACACTCCTCTAACAGTACGGGGAACCTCTCGGGTGACCTCAAGATCCCAAGCCATACAATTCTCGGCACCAAATGAAGATGTCATGGCTTCTTAAATACGTCCCAATCCCAGGTGTAACTCATGAACCAAATGAACATGAACCGAGACATTGAATCAAACACATGAACACAAATGAACATGAACCGATACAATAAACCAAACACGTGAACGAAAACAAGGTGGAAGTCCTTATTTGGGCCTGTGGGCGGCGGCTCGGAATCGCCCCCGGGAGGGCGAGACACCCTGCCTATTCCATTTACTCTTCTGCATCATTGGTTTTGACTTGGACCTTGTTGGACTACTGTTCTTGTGGATTAACCTTTTTCATTATTAAAGACCCTTGCTTTTACACCCGCGAGCGTCTGGTTCACTATATGTATCAAAAGTTAATGGATGGTTTTCATTTGTTTGTTTATTTTCTTGCTCTCACTGAAAAAAAATGGCGTAATTTGAATCTTTGAATATTTTTTTAATTGTATCAAAGTGTCGTGATGAATGAGCCAATAAATATTTTTCCATAGACTTTCACTGAAAGTCAAGTCAAGTCAAATTTATTAGTATAGCTTTTTACAACTGTTGTCGTCACAAAGCAGCTTTACATAATTAGTAATTAATAAAAGACAAAGACAAAAAAGAAATAACGTAAGAAGACATGAAGGATCAAAGACCCCCAGTGAGCAGTCAACGGCGACAGTGGTAAGGAGAACCTCCCTCAGAGCTGGAGGACGAAACCTCGGGAGGAACCAAGACTCACAAAGGGGACCCATCTATCCTCCTCTGATCAGAACTATTTAAAAATTATTGATAAAAATGACCAAACCAGATACAACAGATAGTTAATAGTGGTGATATTAATAGTGGCAGATAGTTACGAGTCCATTTAGGTTTTAACATGGTCATTAAGGTTCAGCAGGCTTTTTCTTTCTCCTGTAAACTTGCCGTATCGTAGCTTTGCGCTTCCTGATTAGGTTCTAACCCACACAGAGTGAGGGTCACAGGTGAAAAATGTAGCATATGGTCCCTTTAAAACCCCCACGGATCGGTCAAGGCGCTCACGGCACATAATAAACAATAGCGTGCTTTGTTAAAGGGCTCATCTGCATATTTTCGCCTTCTGTGATTTCAACAATGCAAAGTCTAATATTGTGATAAGTTGCCAAATGATGTATTGTGTGGCTCACACACACTCATACCCACTGCTCTACGGATTGAGCGCTTGCATTTAGCACACTGGGAGTGTGTCTCCTCCCCACTCTGAATTCCCATCCATCCACATTAAAGCAGGTTGGGCTGTGCTGAGTGAGGCAGTCAGAAAGGTCACCTGTCTGTGCACTCAGAATAGCACACTCTGTCCTACTCCGGCCCGCTTCACATAGACCACCGCTCATAAATATGAAGGAGACTGACATTTCTAAATTAAACATCACGAGCAAACAACTCGTGGCTGCATTTACACAACTGCCAAGAAGCCAATCGAGAAACTCTATAAGGTTGTGGGATTAATTAAGTAACAATTAAAGCACCTATACTTTAAGGTTTAGGGTTCCAGACATGTTTTGGGCTGCGGAGACAACTGAATATATGATTTATGGTACAGTTTAGTGAATAGTTAAAGGAATACTCTATATACCCTATTTTAAACCATCAATTCAATGTATTAAAATAATAAACAATAGTTTCAAAGCATTTCACTGTATTTAGAAAAGAACCAATAACCTGCATCTTTAATTATTCACAAATTTCCATTTTTGGGGGTGTAAAAAGAATAAATTCTGCCCTGCTGATGCCCAGGGTTCGCTTTAGGGTGCACTCCATCCAATTAGTACACACTGTATCGTATAAACAACTTACTGTTCGGTTATGGGATGTAACCACTAGGAAGAGGCCTACTCCTCTGGATAGGCTGCAAGGGTGTTTGTACTATGAAAGGCATTATGAAGTACACTAGTTTGGTCTACATATCTGAATATAAGGATATAACGCGTCCATGTTCACCTTATATTAAAGGTATGCTTATCATGCTGGTCATAATGTATTGGCAATATGTTGAAACAGGTCTATTATAACTGTTTTAAGTTACAGGTTATGTTATACTGCAAACTCATGTTTATATAATCAATTATATAACTTGTTTTTTATGAGGATGCAGTTGTGAAACCACTGGAGTGGATAGTGGAAGGCTGTGCCTGGCGGGTGCGGATGGCCCCCGCCCCCGTCCACACACAGTTCTGTTGTTTTGTTAAAGATATAAGGGACGGGTTTCCCCTTTTCTGGTGAGAGTCGGCTGAGTAGAACTGCAGGTCCAGCTCGGTGGTTTACTGAGACGGCTGTCTCTTACCAGGCTCGACGGGCTCTCCCGATCCAGTGTGAGTGGACAGGGAGGTTTTCTGAAACCAACAATGATATACCCGGGTTCAAATCTTCCTTAGTTACAAAGTTGAAACTTGACCAGACACTGTTGCCAGCCATCAACAAGCTTCTGTCAGAATTCTGCTTGGAAATGTAACCATTTTTCTTGGCATATTTGGTAGAATTCTAATAATTTGTTGGTTTATCTGGACAGGACTCGACTTTTAAGCACAGTCCACATATCCGTGGTGGGAAGGCCATTTCAAAAGCTTAGTATCAGCCTGTTTTATCCATTCCACAACCACCTTTTGATGGAATTTGTGTCCTCTTTGTGTCCAAGGTTCACCCGTCTAGCTCATGGCTTGAGGTTATGCTGAAGAATTCTAGCCGAGGTTATGCTGAGGTAGTCCTCCTTCTTCACTGTTCCTTCGTCCACTTTGAGTAATGTACCAGTCCTAAAACAGCCACAGAAACATGTTGCTTCCACCACCATGCTTAACAGTTGGTACAGAGGTCTTAGATGGGTTAGATGGGTCACTTTTACTAAGTCTACAAGACTTTTTCACTGTTCATGTGGTCAGCTGCCAACTGTAGTTGATTATGGTGTAGAGGCTTCCTTCTTGGATCAGGGCAGGCCTGTGCCTTGGTGGTTCTTGGCTTGTTCATGACCATTCCAACCCATTTCCACTCTTAGCTGAGGAGTAAGCAATTGCCCACTGGCAAATGGGCATACATGACCACACCTGCATGTTCTTCTCCACCGTTAATATATTCTGAAAAATACGTTTTTCAGACTTTTTGATTTTGTGGAAGAGCTTTTTAATAATAATAATAATAATAGAGCTTTATAATAACTCCAAAATGAAGCACTACCTAACTATATTACCACAGAATTACACTTTAGTAGACTCCATTTATTTCATGACGACCTGTTGTGCTTGCGGAAGGTTTTATTCTATAGCCTAATTCTATAGTTTTAAACCAAGTGTTTAAGTATCACTCGAAATTTGAGCAGATCGTCAAAACTCCTCCATCAGAAGCATCCTACACAACTGACAAATGTCTACCCCTCTTATACTCTTATATTCAAGACTTTTTATTATTATTATTATTTTATTTATTTAATAATTGCTCTTTATGTGTAACTGGGACCTTGAGATCACAATTTTGTTAAGTCTCCTTGAAAATAGCTGTGGGTCATTGATTGGCTTCTTTTAAAAACATATCCAGGACATTTACACTTACTTTTAAGACTCTACATAATCGAACAGCTCCTTATCTGTCTGACCTCCTTCTTCCCTACAAACCTTCTCGCTCTCTCAGATCTTCTACTGCTGGGCTTCTAAATGTGCCATCGTCCATCTGGCTTTCTCCAGACTTGCTCCTCGACTGTGGAACTCCCCCCAACCACGCTCAAACTCAAACAATCTCCCTCTCTTTTCTAGATATTTAAATCTAATCCCAAGACTCATCGTTTCTTTCTGGCCTATGACCTCCCTTCGGCCTAACTTGCTTATCTCTACATCTACATGTGACAGTCCTGCTGAGCTGACGTTCCTCTGTTCCTGTTGAACCTGTATCGTTTGTGTGCTGAATGTTTCTACGCACCTATGATTATAAGTGATTTTGGGCTTTGAAAAGCGCTACTTAAGTATAAAGTATTATTATTATTATATTTGAACATGTTCGTGAGCTCCATGGTCACTTCCAATCTGACGCCGCATCAGCAGGCCTCTTCGCTGATTGGATCGCATCCCGGATTTCATTTGGTAACATGAAAAGCCAGGTGTAAACATATCCAGCCTGATTGGATGTGTGATTGGATTACGATTGGCTCCTCAAACCCCATTCGAAAGCAGTCAGAGATGGTTCTCGGCCACATTTAACAGTGTAAACTGAATGCACCCTCAATTTCCCCATACAGTTACGCAAGCCTTGCACTTTTCCACAAATGAAAGAGGCCCTAGAATGGAAATCTGCATTTTCCATGGAATAGCTGAATAATATGAGCCCAGTACACGAAACAGACATACCCCATGAACCTCAAACACTGCTGCTGTTCCTGTTTTTTCTGTTCTGTGTTCCTCCAACACAGAACAGAAAAGGAAAACTGGCCAATTCTTGAAAGCATTCAAGACCTAAAACTGTGACATGGTCAAATGCAACAGTCATTTCGGGTCATTTCAGATACTTTAAGTGAGTTTTCAGAGACGACTTTTGCCATGATTAGTAACACTGGAGAGCAGCACCGGCGTCACCACCAGGCTCTCATTTGCATTACATTTACATTTGCGGCTCTTATCCAGAGCGACTTACAAGGTTACTGGTATTTCAGAGGAGGGCCAATGTAGTCTTAGTAGTCTTGCCCAAGGACTCTTATTGGTGTAGCGCAGAGTAGCCACCCATACCGGGAATCGAACCCCAGTTTCCCACATGGTGTGGTAGCTCAGTGGCAGGTAGCGGTTTTATCTGTTGTGCCACACCAACCACGGAACATGCCTTGCTATGTGAACCAGTGCTCGCGACGGCAGACTTGCCTTTGTCCACAAAAGAGGATCACAAAAGGTATCCATGCTAGGTTCAAAGCTAACACTAGCTAACCAGCTTTACCGTCTCTTCAGCTAGCTAGCACCTAACTGTACACCGCGCAGACAGGATATCAGCATTATCCAGTAAGACTCAGGAATAATAATTTTGTTTTTACAGTGCCAAAAACTAAGCTATGCTATGCTATTGGGATTACGTGTGAGCCGCCGCTGTGCTGTGAACCAACCAATCAGAGCAGAGCTCATTAATAATCATCAACAAGCCCTCTATAAAAGGGAAATCAGTGAGTTTCATTCTGAGGCAAAATAACAGGGTGGTAAATAGGCTTGTAACAAGCAATCATTACATTTTCTCAGGACAGTGGCCATAAGCTCTGGCATACTGTTTCTATGAGTGCTTATGGCGATGCTACAATAGCTAACAGCAGCCATGACATATTCACAGGCCCTAAAGTATAGGAGATGACATTTTGCAGTTCATATCTTGGCTGCTTGTAGCAATTCCAGGGCACTGTAATTAGTTTATGTATATTTTCACTGACCTCAGAGTAAAGCAGGCTGCGACTGTGGTTCAGACGATTTCAGCGACTGCTTCCAGCGATTCCATGACACTGTAATTAGGTCCTGTCCGTTTTCTCTGGTCTTCTTGCTTGATGTCACGTCAAGTGGGCTAATGTTAAATGTTCAGATCTACCCATGTAAGTAATTAATGGCATATACACATGACTTAAAAGGCTGAGAAAGAGAGCGCAGAATAGAGGGCTAAAGTCATTAACTAGAAAAGCATTATTATGCCCTTTGATTATAACACAGAATATAATATCAGGATTTTAAGTCAACAAAATGATCAGCAGCGTACTTCTTTAACCCCGGAGGCGTCTCGGATCTGATTAACAAGGTGTCCAGTTTAACTTTAGATCAGACTTATAAATCATGTATCGTTGGCTCAAGCCTGCATGAGGAATAAAGTAACTATACTGACACACATGCGGTGCACATGTATGCACTAAATGTCCAAATATTTGTGGACACCCCTTCTAATCAACGCATTCAGTTACGTTTAGCAGCACCCATTGCTGACACAGATTGCAGAGACCCTGTAGTGACGAACTGTCAATAGAGTGAATGCTGTAGAGTGAAACCCAGACGCGGGCTAGAGGGGCTAGTGTTCTCTGGAATGGTGGATGATGCCCTATCCAATACTTCTGGGATGAGTTGGGGAGTTGAGGATGATGAGGTGTGTTAAACTCACTATCGCTCTTGCCGCTCTGAAAGCAATCAAATCCTCACAGCAATGCTCTGCAGCCTTCTTCCCTGGACGGTAGAGACAGTTACTCCAACAAAAGCAGGGTAAATAAATAAGACCTGGTCCCGTTGCTAATTAGCTGCCGGGAATCATGAAATTCCGGCCTGCTTAAGCTGTATTGGAACTGATAGGCCTTGAACAGGAGTTCACTGACCGATTCAGTATAGCACCATATATTTCACTGACTGGCCTCACTCATTAAATTAATTAAAACAATGGGACACTTGTTTATGTTTAGCATTTATTATTTTTCTCACATGTCAACGTTATGCACCAAAAATGCCCTATCATTTATTATTTTTTATATAGACTGATATAGAATCACTTTATTCGGAATGCTTTACATGTACACAGTCATGTGGCAGCCAGCAGCTTCAGGTCATGTTCATTTTGAGCGTGGCATGATTGTTGGTGTTAGAAGGGATGGTTTGAGGATGCCTAGACTGATGATCTTTTGGGATTTCCAGCACAACAGTCTCTACAGTTCCTCAGAATGGTGCAATAATGAAAACGCATCCAGTGCAGACAGAAATGTGGAGGCCTTGTGGATGAGAGAGGTCAACAGAGAATGGCTAGACTGGTTGGAGCTGACACAACGGCTACAGAGCCACTCACAGTGCAACTGTGGTGAGCTGGAAAGCATCTCCGAATGAACAACACATCCAACCTTGAGGTTGATGGGCCATGGTCATGGGCACCTAAGGCTCACTGATGTGGTGGTAGTGGTGGTAGTAATGTTATGGCTGATCAAAGTATATGCAAATGCTTCTGCTCTAATTGGCTGCCTGGTATTATACCTCATTCACGGAAAGCAGTCCAGGCTGAAACACTCCTTATAACGTCAGCATGGATGGGCGGGGCTGGTATAACTTTTATGACATCATAAAAACAACGAATTTCACATTGCTTTTGCAGCTTAATAAGCACATATGGACTGAACGGCATATTTTTAAATATGTGTTTACATATAAAAATAAAATAGGCATAGGTCTTTTAAAGACAACATCTGATTGTTTAGAAAGAGTCAGGGACACACTGCCCCTGTCTGGATTCTAGCCTGGCTCTGAAGTGTGTACTGAAACTGTAATTACTGACAATATTACTACTCATAATCGTAATGTTGCCTCCAAAAAAAAATAAAAATGAAGAAAAACTGCCTGATAAAACAGGTCATTTTTGCACAGCTCCTGTAGCGCGCAATCACCATCATCATTATCACAATACATCGTTTTCAAAACAACAGTTTTTTAATGATAGCAGCATTACAGTTGGGGTTTATGAGCTAGACGTTAGGCAGCTGTCACTGTAGACCGGATCTGAAGGATGCAAAAGGAGAAATTTGGATTTCTACGAAAGCTGGAAGACTGCAGTAAACGAACCTGTAGACACTGGGACGTAAATTGCATGGAACTGTAGTGTGTCGCACATTAACCTGCATTCCAGCAGAAACGCTCAGGCCCGATGCACTGAAAACAACGAGGTGTGTTTTGACAGGGGATATTATGATGCAAATGGCAGGGCCGCTTGTACGCAGGCTTCACCTTCTCAGTCAACGCGTCAGACTTGTCACGGCAGCACGGGTCAAACAGGGCCCGGTGTTCAGCTTTATGTCACATTAATTATGCTGTCACTCAAGTGTCCAGAAACAGAGCTGAAATAAACAAACACATCAGAACCAGAAGGAGAAAGAACTCTGGTTCTGGGAGCAAGTATAAATACAGTCCTACAGGGGCATTAGTGAAGTGTAACAAACCAGATGTATGTGTTTGGGTGGTTGGGGGGGGGTGGTGGTGGTGGGGGTGTTTCTTTGAAAAAAAAAAAGAAAAAAAAAAAAGAATATACTAGGAACTGTAAGTGTATGTAGGAAGTACATACAGTAATATATATATTATATTTTTAGCGTATTTGACCATATTTCTATATTATTTTTTATATCATATTGCTAGTATATAGTGTTATACAACTGCATCATACTGTAGTTATGTTGATATTTATTTTTATCATAGAGAACAATAAGAACTACAGTATGATACAATGCTAAAACAATATAAAGTACAATATTATACAAAATATAGAACAATATTAACTCACTCTTTTTAATCATACTGTAGTTTACATATGTTTTTACTTTTATCATACTTTAGTTACTACTGTTATTTATTTTATCCTATTGTACTTTTTTATATTTTTTTCAACTGTAGTTAATATTATTTATTTTATCTTACTGTACTTTATATTCTTTTAAATTTTTTAACTATAGTTAATATTGTTATTTATTTTATCTTACTGTAATTTATATTCTTTTATATGTTTTAACTGTAGTTAATATTGTTATTTATTTTTATCTTACTGTAATTTATATTCTTTTATATATTTTAACTGTAGTTAATGTTGTTATTTATTTTATCTTATTGTACGTTATATTCTTTTATATTTTTTTAACTGTAGTTATTCTTATTTATTTATCTTATTGTACTTTATATTATTTTATATTTTTATACTGTAATGTTGCTATTTATTTTATCCTACTGCACCTTATTCTGTTTTATAACAGAATCATACTTGATTTTGTTAATATTGATTTTATATTGTTAAACAATCATTTAATACTGTTTGTTAATATTGTTATATAATTATTATGACAATATAATTTATATCAGTATATTATTTTATCTTGCTGTTGCTGTTGTTGTATACTGTTATATATTTTTATCATATGGTTCCTTTTATTGTCATATCAGTTCACCACTGTTATTAATACTGTAATTAATATTGGTATATATTTCATCATACTGTAGTTATACAATATAGTTCGCTAGTTATATTACTGTCATATCGTAGTTTATATATATAAACAGTATAATTAAAAAAGTGAATCAAATTGTAATTTATATTATTTTGCCATATTGTTTTTTTCTTTTACTATCTATAATTTTATCAGTTATTTGTTATATTATTTTGTCATTGTAGTTTGTTGTTATATTAGTTTATCATTCTGTAGTTAATATTGTTATATTATGTCCTTTTTTTGTTGTTCATACTGTAATTTTATCATTTTGTTATTTATATTATTCACAATTTATTATATTGTAGTTTATCTAGTTTATAGTTTATATTATTTTAGAATTGTCAAATTTATTAGAAATGTAAAATTACTTTTTTTATAAAATTAATGAATACATAAAAATTACTTTACAAGCAATTAACTCTTATATAGTTAATTGCTAATAACTAATAACTAAAACACAGCTTATCGTGGCTTGTTGCTTCATTTTCAGTCACACAACACATTCACCAGTACCAGCCTCACAGAGCTAAACTTGGCTTTCTTTTATTTCCACATGCCTTTAAACAGTACGGCACCAACCATCTCAACCAACCATCTCATCAAGGCCTAATTACTGTATTACTTCCACTGCAGCCCTCCAACAACGATATGCTTTCTGTAATCCTCTGTTTCAATTAGCAAGCAGCAGCATTAATTAATTGACGTTTCAATAATGGAGTTTTGGTTTGCAGAGAGAAGCTGCTCGGGCGTTTCAAACAGAGGAGGAGACTCGCCACGCCAGACCGCGATGCTCCTCCCTGACCGGTAATTGCTGGTAATTGCCCCAGCAGGCTCTGAGAGAATGCAAGTGTGTAAGAATGTGTGTGTGTGTGTGTGTGTGAGTGTGTGTCTGAGTGTGGGTGAACTGGATGAGCTACAAAGATGAGCTACTTATGTGCTCCATGCTCACCTTTCTCTGAGGGGGAGGTTTTAATGATCCATGTTCAATCTTTGCAATCTTCATTCTCTGGCAAAAAAAGGAGGGTAACACGTCTGGCACTCTTTGTTCAAGCTTTTAGCGCCATAAATGAGCCTCAGCAGCATTTTTACATCAGAAAAGCGACAGCTGAAAGGGTTCGAGAAAAGAAAATGAGAGAAAATGCACTCCAAAATCTTCATCTTGGTAATTTTTCAGTGTAAGGAGTAATAGACCTATCAAGAGTGCATCATTACATGGTAACAGTGTATGAACTACAGATAGCAGGGGTGTAAAACTGCACCAATCAGACGGTGGCATTTCAACTGCATTCATTTAGAAATATTACAATAAACTCCAATCCATTGTTTTAATATTCCACAACATAAAGTGCTGTGGGAATCTCTCAGCCAGTCCCAGAACTAGTTTAAAGGACCCCTGATCAAGGAAGACTCAATTTTAATGAAATATCAGGCAAAACCCTCAAAACTGCAACTTTACAGTAGAAGGAAAGTAGCTCCTTAACTTCCAATGGAGGTCAATGTGCGACTAGTGACTGGAATGTAATTTTGGACCACCTCCATATCATCGCTGTCCAATGAAAAACATGTATCTCCAAAATGGTGACTTTACAGGAGAAGGCAAAAATGCTCTTAACTTTGAATGGAAGTTGATAATAAGAGCTTAATCCAAGTAATTTAGAGCATTTCTATTGGTCCACTCCTCCAGAATTATTTACACAGTGTACAGAAGCTGCTATAGGGTTCAAACCATGAATAAAAAAAACTGACAAAAATGGAGATACATGCTTTTCACTGGACAGCAGCATATTTATAAACAGCATTTGTTTCTGAAAAGAAAGCTGCAAAAATTGGGAAAATGACAGAAACCCTTGTCAAAATTTTCTGCAGCTACAAGATCTCATAACATTTGCACATACCCATCAACTGGTGCCGCTGTTTTGCAGATATCAGTATACACTGTAGTATTCACATTACAGCCCCCGTCTGCTGGTGGTGCTGTTTTGCAGATATCAGTATACACTGTAGTATTCACATTACAGCCCCCGTCTACTGGTGGCGCTGTTTTGCAGATATCAGTATACACTGTAGTATTCACATTACAGCCCCCGTCTAGTGGTGGCGCTGTTTTGCAGATATCAGTATACACTGTAGTATTCACATTACAGCCCCCGTCTACTGGTGGCGCTGTTTTGCAGATATCAGTATACACTGTAGTATTCACATTACAGCCCCCGTCTACTGGTGGCGCTGTTTTGCAGATATCAGTATACACTGTAGTATTCACATTACAGCCCCCGTCTAGTGGTGGCGCTGTTTTGCAGATATCAGTATACACTGTAGTATTCACATTACAGCCCCCGTCTACTGGTGTTGCTGTTTTGCAGATATCAGTATACACTGTAGTATTCACATTACAGCCCCCGTCTACTGGTGTTGCTGTTTTGCAGATATCAGTATACACTGTAGTATTCACATTACAGCCCCCGTCTACTGGTGGCGCTGTTTTGCAGATATCAGTATACACTGTAGTATTCACATTACAGCCCCCGTCTACTGGTGGCGCTGTTTTGCAGATATCAGTATATATGGCCGGGAAGGATGCATCAGTTGCATCCTCCAACATAGGCAGCATTTCTGGCCTGTAATTCCTACTTCAGCCTGCCACCGAAACTACACCCGAATCAACACCTTAATCAGCTGATGAACACCAAGCTTTTGTATCTTTGTGCAGATTTACGAGGGTTGAACTATTCGTAGTACACACTGTACAAATCCCAAAACGGTCTTTTAGCCGCATGTCTACGAATTCCTCTTGAGACCTGTCTGCTGAACGCTACCATTGACACCAACAACAGAAGCCTTTTCCACCTCTGCTCCACTAAATACTATAGAATATCCAGTCTGCCACAGTCTGCCTGCAGTCTTAACACGAAGGCAGTTGTACTGCTCAGAAAAACAGATTTACATATCACATTCTGAGGCCTCGACTCTCAGGAGAACCAACTTTCTCTACATCTGTCCTAAACTTGACCCAGCACAACATCAATGAGAACATGTGGAGGAGCATGTTTAGTTATCAAACACCATTGATTTTGTAGAATCAGTTCATCCACCGTTTCTCAGCCCTCTCTCTCTCTCTCTCTCGAGCTCTCTTGTCTTTTATTTTTTTAAGACCAGCTATACACCATCATCCTTTTTGTTCACTGGCTTATCACCCCTTATTCCCATCTTTGACTTCTAGCGGAGGCCAGCCTGTAGTTATAGTCCCTCCAGAGAAATGCCACAGAAGAACCACTTTGGGTTCCATAAAGGACCATGTTTATCATAAAGACATGTGAGTGTGAAGAACCTGTAAAAGGCCCAGAAAGCTTTCTCTTGATGTAAAGGTTCCTAGGGATCAATGTAGAGATCACACCTCTATGACAAACATGGTTCTATATGGTACCAGAAGTGGTTCTTCTATGGCATTGCTCAAAGTGTCTCAGGGTTCGAGTGTGAAAGGGCCTAAAAATGCTCACCCAGTGAACCCTCTGGGTCAGTTCCTCTCTCCTTGCTGTTGCCATCAATTCAAAATGCCATCTGTGGGACAAAACCGCAAACAGCTATATCGCCCCCTACACTTCCTGAATGGTACTGTAATTTGTCGGAGCGCTTCAGATGAATGTGTATCTCAAAAATCACAACCTTATAGGAGGAGAATACTTAACTTCACTTTCAATGGACATTAATGTAAACGATCTTATTCAATCAATCAAGTCAATTTGGAGAATTTCTATTGGTCCATTCATCTCGATTTATTTATTTTTTTTGCAGTAGCAGTTGTGGGATTTCTGGATTTTTGACATATGGAAACACCGAGGACCCCGTTGATGGAGCCTGGAGAACCATGTTTACACATCATCAGTTCATCTGCCTCTCCTAAAAAAAATAATTAATTAAAATTAATAAAATTTAATGAATTAAATAAAAAAAAAACACAGAGCTTCTTCTTAACCCAGCATTAATATTGATTGTACAGTAACTCGTCTTCTGAGCTCTTCTATATGGAGTGAAACCTCCACCTCGTACCACATTCAGAGATTTATTCATGCGTTTAGCTAAGCCCCTTACAAAGCATGAATATTTGAAGGCAAAACAAAAAGCTCCTGTTGCGATCGCTGGCTTTCGCTGGCTTTCGCTGCAGAAGTGTGGCCGACGCTCAGTGTGTGAGAGTGCGCTTTAGGCCAGCCGTTCAGACTGCCTACCAGAATTCATACCGCTTTAACGAAATGGGTCAATTACATACCGCTTACGCCCCCCCCCCCCCTGATTACAGAGACTGTCACTGCCATCCTTCAGCTTTCCCAGAAGAAACAAGCCTCAGTGAAGCCGTGCCAACAACATTAGCTAGCTTTCTAAAAGACTGCCCAAAGACTGAGTCACTGTGATGTTCTTCCTTTAGTGGAGATTCAGGTGTTCTGGGGCTGTCTGCTCACATAAGGCAGCGTACACTCTTCGGATCTAAAACTGGTCCCTCTATGGCATTTGAAGAACCCTCTCAAGGACCTTCAGAAAAAAACATGTTATGAAATTTACCAAAAAAAATTGGCCTCTATCCATGCTGTACCCAGAATCATCGCGATACTCCTCCACGCATCCTCTCTCCAATAGTAAGAAAAGTGTCATCAGCTGTGGTTGCTACTCCAGACTCGACACCAAGTATATTTGGTGAAGTGGGGAGGACAACGCTCATGCAACTGCACAATCATGTAAAATCCGCAAATATTACTCTACCATGTCCTTTAGTTGCGTCTCAAAGCGCCAATTACACTTTCAGACTGTAGGGGGAGCCCAAGAGCAATGCTACTTTAAGGGGTCAGTCAGGCTTTTTAACCATGAGGCTCGACATATCTCACGCATGTCATCAAGCAGGACGCACTTCCTAAGGGGCGGGGTTAACCCGCTTGATTGACAAGTAGGCAAACCCGATTTGAGAGAGCGCAAACGACCCAGACCAGTAATGAGCATTTCAGGCTAACAGCCAAGCAGCAAACATTCCCCTGCAGCAGAGCTTTTAAATAAAGTGAGTTTGGCACGGGCGCAATCAAGCACCTGTACAACGCCGACTTCACGGCTAACACACGCTAATCATGCCTCACGTCCATGAACCTCAGCCAGATGTTTGAACGCTGGGAGAACTGGTAGACCTCAGCGTTGTTTCGCTCTCTGCATCTCGTAGAAACTTTTTTTTTTGCAGCAACCTTCATCATCAGTTGTGTAACATGTGAATCCCAAGTTGTTACGAGTGTGATATTCAATATCGCAGTCACCCAAACAATCTGCAGTCAGACAGCGCGAGACACCAGCCTCTTAAAGTTGTGTATTTAGCTTTAAGGCTTTAGCTGTGCCTGGCCATGGAACAGAACAGCAGCAATCTAGCCTTTTAAACCCTCCTTAACTGTGGTTAAATGGCTGTAATGCAGTTTAAATTATGCATTATTTTAATATTTTAGGCTGTTTTTATCTAAAATTAGTAAGTATATAACTCTGATTGGGTTGAAAAATGCTAAGATGCTATTTTATAAGCCTATTTACCACCCTGTTATTTTACCTCAGAATGAAACACACTGATTTTCCTTTTATGGTGGGTTTGTGGGCCAAATAACGATAAGCTCCACTTCAATTGGCTGGATTACGTCACCACAACAGCTCACAGTAGCTCGTAGCATAGGGTTGCATACCATACCTTCAAAAATAAATGTAAGAATTTTTTTTACATTTTTTTATATTTTTATAATTGTTCCTTAAAAAAAAAAAAAATATATATATATATATATATATATATATATATATATATATATATATATGGATAATGTGGGTGTCCTCTTAGTGTCCTCTTGGCCCAGTGTGTGGTCAGCTAGCTGAAGATGATTGTAGCCAGGCTAGCTTTTAGTCTAGCACCCACACAGGCTGGCAGTCGTTTGGCTTCCTTGTTCCTTGTGCTTTTAGAGTTCCTCTTAGATGCGTGGTTAGTTCTGGCTGTGGTTGGTGTGGCGCAACAGATGTGGTTGGTGTGGCCCAACAGATAACACCACTATCTGCCCCTGAGCTACCTCACCATGTGGGAGACTGGGGTTCGATTCCCAGTCTGGGTGACTATGCTGTGCTACACCAATAAGAGTCCCTGGGCAAGACTCCTAACACTACATTGGCCCACCTCTGTAATACGAGTTACCTTGTAAGTCGCTCTGGATAAGAGCGTCAGCTAAATGCAGTAAATGTAAATGAATGTAGTTCTAGTCTGAGGAAGTCTAATCTGTCCAGTTTGTTTTCGAGGAAGCGGATATTGGACTCACTTCCCTAGCTTTAGCTTCCTCGCTCGCTGGGTTTAGGTTAGACTCTTGGGGAAAGGGAAAGCCAGGACCATTAATGTGGCCTCCCATATTGCCATAACTAGCAGATTCTGGTGAGGATGTGCTGCTTTTCTCAACAAACTAAAAGTACCAACCACGCCATATTCTCCTGATGTGGTCGCTGTGCTTGACTGCATCACAGCTTTAGGGCTATAAGGATTTTCGCTAATGGACTGGGTTTATGCAAATTATGTGTAAAATCTGTAGGAATTAACAAGAACTTAGGGGGCTGGTATCTCTGAAACTCTATCCACTCTATGCACCACTTCAGAACTTCTGTAGCCCAACAATGACCTTGGTTTATCTTGTACTTTCTGAGTGACGTTAGCTTGGGTGCCCCCGTACCATCTCACACACCATCTCAATCAACCACACCAACCTCCCCCATTCAAAGACAAAGGACACTTCCCAACCTGGGAGACCTTTTCTCCTTCCTCAGTTTCTTAAAATACCGTGATTTATTCTGTCCACTCGCGATAACGACGTGCGATCTGATAGTAGCTAATTAGCATGCAAATTTGTAGGGCTTTACTGATGAAGAGGGCGGGGGCGGCCATCAGTCAAACACATCACTGGGTAGTTATTTGGAGTAAAAAGGTGGTCAGTACCAAAATATCTGACCGAACTTCAGTGTGAAGTCACATGTTTAGGCAGGAACCTATCAAATACACTCACTAAAGGTGCTTCACATGGTTCTTTGAGGGATGCCACAGAAGAACCACAAGGTCCATGTTTGTAACAGAGGTACGAGAATCTTCAGATGATGTTAAGGTTCTTTACCAATTTAAAGGTTCTTAACACCCACCTCAAACACGGTTCTTTATAGAAGCAAATATGGTTCTCCAACAGGATCGCTTAAAGAACCCTTCAAAGCACCTTCATGTGTGAGAGTGTAGTTACACTGACATGTACATTACATAGGGAAGACAGTGTTGTTAGCCACTATGCTACACCAACCACTTAGAGACATGGGAATCTTACATCCCAAACTGCGAGACGCGTCCCTTAAAGGGTACAACCAACACTGTTGATGTACATTGCTGTCATTTTACTCCACAGTTAAACAGATGCTTTCTGGGTACACTATGTTAAAGCTAACACAGGCGGTGACTGATAAACCCATGGAAACTGAGGGACACCGTGTCCTCAGCAGCTAGCTAGCACCTAGCTAAATCAAGAAGCTAAATATCATACTCTAAATAGACAAAAGTATTGGGACACCTGCTCGTGGATTATTTCTTCAAGTCAAGGGTATTAAAAAGAAGTGTCCAGGGAAGAAGGCTTTGATAGATTTTAGAGGAGCATCACCCCACCTTATCCCCAACCCCCATGCTTATGCCAAAAGTACTGGATGGAGCACCAACCGACCATCATTCCAGAGAAGACAGCAATTCCCCTGCTCCACAGCTCAGTGCTGGGGGGCTTTATCCCCCTCTTGCCCATCCCCTGCATTAGGCAGCATGGTGCCAGTAGGTTCATGTTTATCTGTTTCAGAGAATCCTATTCTATCGAAGTCATGATTAGACATGATTAGACAATAATTCTCTCTGAAAAAGAGGCTTTAGAGGCGAGCTTTGTGTTGATGGCTGGAAATGGAAGGTGGATCTAAAGGGAAGATGGTTGTTCCAGTGTTGGTGTGTTCCAGTGTTGCTATAGTATCACAGGTTGTTGCAATAGTATTGCTAGGTAGTTGCTATAGCATCACAGGTGGTTGCAATAGTGTCACTGTGGTATTACTACATGGCTGCTATGGTAATCCAGGTGATAGCTACAGTGGTTGTATAGGTGTTGCTTGGGTATCACATATTGTTGCTGTTGCATGGGTAGTATGGTGTTGCTATGTGATTCCCATAGAATTACAGGTAGTTGCTATGGTGTTGCTAGGTGGTTTCTACACTACCACAGGTGGTTGCTATGGTGGTCTCTAAAGTAATTTATGCTAGGTGGTTGCTATGGTATCACCAGTGGTTGCTATGGTGGCGCTGTGGCTATGTGACTACTATGGTAAGCAAGGTGGTTGCTACAGAGAGGTTTAGTGATTGCTCAGGTGTCACTTGGGTATCACAGACGGTTGCTGTAATATTGGTAGCATGGTGTTGCTAGGTGGTTGCTATAGAAATACAGGTAGTCGCTTTGTGTTGATGGCTGGATCTTGACTAATGCTCCTTTGAACACACACTGACTGCTGCTCTTTCATGAAGATCAGTTTAACCAGTCAGTTGGCGTTCCACGTGGTGCTACACTGCATATTAACATATTAATACAGAGAACCTGTGCTCTTAGCATCTCACATTCATTTGCATGTGTTATGGAAATGATATTCACTCCGCCGAGCCACTTCAGCCAACGACAGCGACTGATTACTGCGAAACGAGGCAAAAGTCGAGCTGGCCTGCCAAAACAGTGAACTGTACTCTGGGGTCCTGTCAGTAGCAACAATCCGGCTACTTTTCATGTTTCGAACACGAACGCTCGATCAATAGCCCCTTTTGCTTCTTATCTACAGTGCTCGGAGCAAGTCAGGGAAGGAAAACACACATACACACACATATGAGCATGTAACAAATAGAGACAGGTGTTGAGCATTAATCAAAACACAGTTTTGGTGGGAAAAAAAAAACAACAAAAAATATGGGCACTTGATTGAGACACTGGGCACGGAAAAGAGAAACCCATCGGCTTGATAGAGATCGCCTTGGATAGAGACAGAGATAGATAGAGGGGCTTCTTCGGCTTTATGTTTGCCCCCCACCTCCCCGCTGAGAACCCAACAGCTGGGGCTGTTCTGCGTTTGGCCTTGGACAGGAAAAAAGGCTGGCACTGCCATGCGGTGAAGCTGGTGGGGGGGCAGAGGGGGCTCACTGGCAGCAGTCGGAGCGGCCAGATTAACACGAGCCACGCCAGGGTGGTGGCCATGGTGGGTGGGCTGGTACTGACAGGCCCCACGCTGGCACTGGAGGCATGTCAGGGCAGGTGTCGGACCCTGTTAGGCCTGGACGAAGGTTGCGCTCAGTGGGGAAGGAAATGGAACCGGGCCCCTTCGCCTTTTTCACTGCCTGGAACTAGGCATGAGGGATACAGCGAATTCACCAAATTTTCCCTTCATCCCAGATGCCGTGGTTGAGCCAAGACATGATTAGTATGTGGAGTTAGCATTTTGCGGACTGTGCTGCAGATGCAAGGCAAAACTGGCTAACAAGCTAGCGGAAGCTTAAATCCCACCAGTTAGCATCATGCTAACTGCATTACCACACACTTGCCCCACAACCATGTCAGGTTTAAGGCAATAAGTTGCTAGGTTGTTGCTTCATGGTCTCTAGGGGGTACTAGATGGTTGCTATGGTCTTGCCATATGGGCACTAATGTAATTTTTGCTAGGTGGTTGCTATAGCATCACAGGTGGTTGTGATAGAGTCACTGTGGTATGACTACATGGCTGCTATGGTATCACAGGTGGTTGTTACAGTGATTGTATAGTGATTGCTTAGGTGTTGCTTGGGTATCACAGATTGTTGATTTTGCATGGGTAATATGGTGTTGCTAGGTGGTTGCTAATGATAGGGTATCACAGGTGGTTGCTATAGGATTGCTATGCTGTTGCTAGTTGGTTACTGCAGAATTGCAGGTAGTTGCTGTGGTGTTGCTTGGTGGTTGCTATGGAGCTGTTTAGCGGTTGTTAGATGACTTCTAAGTTAGATGAGTTGCTATAAAATCTCCGCAAGAGGGTTGCTACAGTCTTGCTAATTGACCACAATATCGTTGCTAAGTGTTTGCTACATGGTTGCTATGGTATCCCAGGTGGTTGAAAGACAGGGCTATAGTCTCTAAATCTTCATACTGGTCAGGCACTAGAACTGATGTGTGTAAGGTCCATTGTAACATATATGGGGGTTACCACACCCCTAATGGTATGGTAATCCAGGTGGTTGCTACAGTGTTTGTATAGTGATTGCTTAGGTGTTGCTTGGGTATCACAGATTGTTGCTGTTGCATAAGTAGTATGGTTTTGCTATGTGATTCCCATGTTGCTAGGTGCTTGCTACACTTTCACAGGTGGTTGCTCTGGTGGTCTCTAAGGTAATTTATGCTAGGTGGTTGCTATGGCGTTGCTGTGGCTATGTGACTACTAAAAGTACGGTTCTTTATGTGAGTGCGAAGAACCTTTTAAAGACCTTCTAAGAACCCCTCATTTGATGTAAGGGCACTAATTTAAAGGTTCCCCCATTCACACATCTCACTGCAAACCCGAGCCATCAGTGGTTCTTCTCACGCATCACCCTCAAAGCTCCTGTATTTTAAGGAGTGCGGTGACTGATACAGCCCAAATGAGTCCACCCCCAGAGAGCGTTTGTCCAAGAAGAACTGGAAGCAAACCAAATTACACATGTGAGCATCATCTTTTTAAATTTGCACACAAACTACATCAGGCTGCTCAATATTTGGGAATTAAAGTGTAGGTTCTTTGGCACCCGCAGCCTTGAGGATGATCCAGAAATCTTTAATCAAATCATAAACCTTGCGAGCCGACAGAAACGTCCGCCTTAGCGCCGTAATTTAAGGGTTTTTCGACTTTGCTAAAATTGAGGTGCCGCAAGGAGGCCCCTCGCTCTTTCTCGCCCCTTCTCCCCGCCAAACCCACCCACCCACCAAAATAAAGTGGCAGTAGGTGAGATAAGGCTTGTGTGCTTATGAGATCCTAATTGCAGGTCATCTGCATATGAATGGGCGCTGCAGTTAGATTACTGGGCCGAGTAAAGATAACGACTCAAGCACCTCGCCAAGCGCTGCTTTGGCGTATTACTTTAAAGTCTGAGAGAGAGAGAGAGAAAGAGAGAGAGAGGCTCCTGCCAAGGAGGTTTAAACACTTAATCACCTTTAATTATACCGTTTCGGGAGGAAAAAGTAGAACGGCGGTAATTTCTCCAACAGGCCGGGCACGGAGAATCATTATCTTCTTAAGAAAAAAAAAAAGAAAAAAGACTTTGCATGTCATTTTCTTAACTGTTTTTTTCTTCTGTTCTTTCAGGTCCCGGGTTTTAGAAATCCACTCACACTCCAGGTAGGTCTGGCGATGACCCGGGTGCAGGGGAAGGGAAGAAGAAAAAAAAACGTCCCTGAACGTTGGACTTTGTCTTCAAGAGAAGTGCTACACTCGGCAGAAGAGATGTCAGAAGCCGTGTGATTATCACCCCCACCGTCCTCAACCTCGCGGCAGGTGTTCTTCAGCAGAAGGTGATTCTCCAGCACTGGCCCAAGCTCAGATGCTCCCAGCCTCATTTGAATACATTAATCCAAATCGTCTTCTTCTAAAAGCCTGAGCACGGACGTCCATCGAAAGCCTTCTGCCCGCTGCGTTTAGTCCATTACTGATTCGCTGCCTTTAGTAGGCAATTTTCACTGTGGGGTAGGTCCTCAGAAAGGTAATTAATCCAAAGCATTAGGGGGGAACAGGGATGTACCAGAAGCATCACTGCTGTATATGTTATTACGCATTTATCTGATCAGCCATTCGACGTGGAGACGTAGATACGTGCCACAGCATCACATCACATCTGATCTCAGTAATTCTGAGCATAGTATGATTGTTGGTCATGCTGGGCATGAGATACTGTAGCCTTTGTATTAGTTGATTGTATTAGATGATTCTTGGTGTCAGAAGTTCTGGTTTGGGCATATCTAGAATTGCTGATCTCCTGACCCCGCTGGAAAAAAAACAGCTCAAAATGGTCAAGCATTGACCAGCATGACCAGCTTGATTGTGCTGGTCAGCTAGCATGGTAAAGCTGGGTCATAGTGGTTGTTTAGCGTGCTCTGGTTGATCATACCTTGTAGACCAACTAAACCATCAAACTCAAACAAGCTGAGTTTGGACTCAAGCTGAGTTTGGACTCTTATGCTGGTTATCCAGCTTAACCAGCTTGACCATTTTGACCAGACCAGCACTTCTGAAATCAACAATCATACCATGCTCAGAATCACTGAGATCAACGGGGAATGGTCAGACTGGTTTGAGCTAACAGAAAGGCTACAGTATCTCATGACCAGCAAGACCACACTGGTCGACCATCATGACTAGCATCACCATGACCCCTGTGACCAGAATCCAAGAGCTTACCAGCAAAGGGTATGTTTTTATGTCTGGATGACCAGCTTTTCAACAACCTTGACCTTTGGCTTTACTTGGTGAGGACTGATGAGAGCATCAACGGAGAATGGTCAGACTGGAACAACACCAGAAGACCATCTCTGACCTCACGTCTGTCAGTCAAGAACAGAAAGCTGAGGCTGCAGTGGGCACAGGCTCATCATCACTCGATCGCTGACCTGCCTGGTGTCAACCATGCCGATATGAATCTAAATCTCGAAGATCTTGTGGAATCCATGCTCTGAAGAACCAAATGAGGCTCTTCCCTTTATTAGTATTGGATTCATGGACATCCAGATTTTCCAATTCCCTGAGATTCGAGGTGCTGTCCCCAGCCTCTCTTTCACACGTTCAATCAAGCTTGCTGAGTCTGTTGAATGTGGGGCAGGGGGGCGCTGATGTCTGTGCTGCCTTCTGACTCTCCCTTTTTAGCTAGGCTGTTTCAGCAAGGCCTGCAGGTGCTCTATTACTGTCTGTGCTCTATTTCACCCTACATATTGTGTCCGATCACCTCAAACTGTGTGTTTCTCACTGCTGATCTGAACCACTCTCCTGTCTGCTTTCATGCCGGTGTAATATCAGAGTTAATTGGGTATCCCTGCTGATGCCTGCCCTCCAGACCGACTTGACCACCATAGAGCTGCCTGCATGTGGCATTCACCCCCAGCCGAGCCAGAGAACCTTACAACCAGGTTTGATGTAAGATAGTGTTTTATATTCTGCTTGAATATCAGTTGTTGTCCTATTTCAGCCAGTAGTTTGCTGTAGATGTGGCAGATGTGGCAGATGGCTTCACAAAATGACGGCCGGAGTATACCTTTAAGTCTGATTTACTAAAGCTAGACAAACCGTTATTGTCAGTGTGGTGCACATGGAGTCTGATTTGCATACTCTCTCAGTAATTGAGCCACAAGGGTGTATGGGCATTTCTATAGCACTGTACAGTCACACACAGTCTATATATATATATATATATACACACTCTGCCTGTTTGTACCATTGCCACCAAATCCCACTTGTCCCTGATTTTCTATTCCGGATGTAGCGCCAGCGGAGACACAAAGTTAATCTTCTGAGATTCCCATGCAGTCATTTTAGCACCTTGGACTCGTAAAACAACTACATGGTGCTAAGGGTTCCTGAATAAAACTATGCTATCAGGATTCCCAGTAGAAATTAAGAAGTAGAACTGATCTCCACTAAGCCATGACAGCCCCCGCCGGACACCACCCACAAGCATCCGGCGTATCTGCTGCAGGGTCCGTGATACACTCATGCTGAAAAGCTAACTCTGCTCATGTAAGGAGAAAGAAAGCAAACCACAAGAGGGTTTTGGAGGAGGAGGAGGAGGAGGAAAGGTGGGGGGGGGGTGAAGAGGACTGTGATTTTACTGCACGGCGCAAAGAATTTTTAGAATCAAATTACACCAGCACAGCTGGTACCGCGGGGAACATCCATCGCTGGACACGTAACACACTCTTCCCCGGGCCGCTGGCATGGCACGTAGCTGAAGTAAATGAGAAATGATTTGAGCAAAAGGTTAGCTGGCATCATCCACTGAGCCTGTCTCTATTGCTGCCTATCACTCTCAATGAGCCGGATAACCGGATTCAAAAATAACACTTTATTTTAAAAGAGATGACCCAGCCAGGTCCGGACATCGATAAGAGCAGCAGCGGAAGCGGAATCCGAATGTTTTGTACACTTTAGAAAGTAAATAAGCAGCAGAACCAATGACATTTTCGCAATATTCGCCCTGGCCCAGATTGCCAAGTTTGATGTCTGAAGTTTGCTTGCTGAGTTTTGGTCTGGGGCTACAAGGCTAATGTAGCTAACAAGTAGCTCAAGCCTAGCAAACCTAGCCTAGCCTCATTTCATCACAAAATCATCACAAACAAATTTGGGTAGCACTTCACTTAATGGCAACAGGCGGTGGGCACTGACTCACAGGGGGCTCTCCACAGGGGGCAGTGGTGACTCAGCTCCGGGCTGTTGTGGGTGGGTTCGATACCCGGGCTCAGCAAGCTGCCACTGTTGGGCACTTGAGCAATGCCCTTCACCCTCTCTGCTCACCATGTGCTGGAGTTGGCTGCCCACTGCTCTGGGTGTGTGTGTGTGTTCACTACCACAGATGGGTAACACTGAAGACGGGTGAGGTACACAGATTTTGCCTTGAGTCAACCATGTCAGTATGGATCAGAATCTCAAACTTCTTGTGGAGTCGACGTATTGAGGATGTATCGAGGCTGTATTGAGGCTGTATTGAGGCTGTCCTGAGAGCAAAACAAGGCCTTACCCAGTATTAGTAGTGGGATTAATTGAGATGAGAGGTGCTGTCCATTGCCTCTCTTTGGGCAATGGGGCGTCAATGTCTGTGCTGCCTTCTGACTTCTGACTGCCCTTGTTTAGCTAGGCAGTTTCTTGTGCTCTATTTTACCTTATATATATTGTGACCAGTCACTACAACCTCACCCCCAGACTGACTCTCAACCCTACAACCACAGTTGTTGTAAGATATCTTGTTATATTCTGCTTTAATAGCAGTTGTTGTCCTGTTTCCGCCAGTTTTGCTGTAGTTGATGACTTTCTTAATTGGTTTCTAACACTGTATGACTGCAGGGTGACTGTATTTTGCTTATTGACACTGGGGACACATGGGCATCCACTTTGGTTAGGTAGGATCATGGCAATGGGTGGCATTTGTTTACTCATTTATCGAGACAAATAAATAGCCTAGATGGCCAAGTAATCCCTTTTGAGTTCATAATTTTTTTTTTTAATGTAGCTAACTTTTACATAACATTGATTATTTTCAATATAAAAATAATAATAAACAATGTTAATATAATAGTCAGTATACAGTGTATATATAGTTTAATATATAGGCAGACTGTAACTGTATGTAATAATCAAAATTAATCTGATTATTGATTTGAAACTTAATGCATTTGAACCTTTAGAATATTTGGTTCACTTGGTTTATTTACATTTGCGTTTTTGGCATTTTTAGGTTGTGGTCAGTTAGCTGTTGTGGGATACATTTTACACAATTTAGAAATACAGGCCAGCGCATTTTAACATCCCAAAATGAGGACAGGTCAGGAGAAAAGGAGGACGTATGGTCACCTTACAGACAGACTGTTACATAGTATTTTGGCATAGCAGCTTTTAGTATAGCAACAGTGGTAGCAGCTTCTCAATAATCCGTTTTTGTGCCTTCTTTGGCCCATTTTAAAGGTAGTTGGGTACCGTACACTATCAGAGACCACCAAAGCAGGAATACTGGAGATTTCTTAACACACTGATGCAGTTTGAGGCAAGTGTATGGTAATTTAATTAAAATTTTGGTAAGTTGTACAATGCTAATTAGTTAGCTACAAGCTTTCAGTAGTTCTTAGCTATATTTGCTTTGCAGCTTCATGTGAAAACTAAGGTAAGTAAATATTGGGCATCAAAAAACTTTAAAAAAACTTTCTTACTTTTGTCTTAGCTTGTCAACTGAATTTGGATGGGTGTGGGGGCTGGATACAACTGTATGTGATTACAGATATCATACATATGTATCACTTTAAGGGTGATACATAACAAATTACAAAAATTCTATATTGGCAAATATATAATCTATATGGTACTAGAAAGTATTTAATTTGAGATTTAAGCAAATCCTCAGATTATTCAACCGGTTTCTTGTCCTGTCCTTTTTATTATTTCTTTTGTTATTTTATGGCTCTAAAAAAAAGCAAAATGACCTGAAAACGAGTTGAAAAGTCTATAGAAATATACTTGATCTTCCCATAATATTCTTACAAATGACTTATATTAGACATATCTACTAGGGCTTGGCAATATGGCGATAGTTCATTGCATTGTAATACACTTTACGGTGATACACAATTTGCTTAAGGATATTGTTGGTAGCAATTAAACACTGATCAGCTGCAGGTTTCATTACAAACAGTGTAATTAGACTGTTGTAATTAGATGAAGTGCAGCAGATGTTGAAGATAAATCAGTGGATTCGGTCTGGGAGAATATCTGAATATTAGTTTTTGAGAATCTGTTGCTACTGATGTACTTAGTCTGTGATTAAATTGATCATGATAAATATCGTGTACCATGAAATATGTCTTTATATTGTCTTAATATGTCTGATATTGTATTTTTACCATATCGCCCCACCCTAATATCTACCAAACAGAATAAAGGAGGATATCTGTTTGCCCATTTTCTAGGAGAACTAACCTGTAAACATCCCTTTAATCACCCCACACCGACTCTGACGACCCTCACACATTACACAAACATGCACTCACTAATCACAGGTTCAGCAAGCGAGTCTTGTCTATGCAATTGAATTTAAAGCATATGCAAATCAGCTCAGCTCTAACATTCCTGCACCTATCCAGCTCCTCTCGCTCTCAGATCACTAAATAAATTAAAAACACATACACACACACACACATGAACAGGCGCCAGGGCGATTTCCCATAGGCCGTCCTCACACAGTTTTCCAATCTGCATTTGAGAAAATACAAAAATAAAGATATTTTGGTAAGTAAAATCCCCTCCACTGTAGTTGGCATTTCAAATACTTCACATTATAAGCATTAATGTAGAGGATTTCTCGAAATTTCATCCTAAAGACTAAAGACAACATCACAAAGTCAAAAAGGTCAGTCCAATATTTGACTATTGCTCTTGGCGGCTATAAAATAACACTGTTCTCAATGTGAGAGCTAGTCAGGCTGAAGTACAGCCTCCACACGACAGGGTTAGTTTTAACATAGCGTTTCAACACCCAAGCTCCCAAGAAACACAAAGACAAAACTCTTACTTTCAAAAAAGTTGGTGGTAGTTTGGAAGTTCATGTTTTTTACCACAGATTTATCCGCTACGCTGTTCGTTAATCATGTTTATTTTAATGGAAGTTTTTATTTTTGTATCTATTTAGGTTGGAAAGCTTGCCTGGTTCAACCAACACTAAACTGTATTGCGTTATACTGAATAACTGAGCTTTAATCAGTTTTCCAGACTTTCGTTAAGCCCCTCCTACACTCTTAAAAAACACATTTTAATACACTGATTTTCTTTTCTTTTTTTTTTATAATACTAAACTTGGGTGTTCAGTGAAACACTCCTCAAAAATCTCCACAAATGCATTCAGCAGACCATCTCTGAGAACGGTCTGAGCGTGGTCTTAATATTCTAATGAACTTAGGGCGTGACTGACAGCCCTGTATCACTGCCAAACAAATTCTGTATTCGTTACCGTGGCAACGAACACAGTCTCGATCAAGAGAAGTCTTGATTTTTAGCTTTTTACTCTGAACCGCGGTTGTGAGGTTCTGATATCTGGAACCGAGTTATCAGCCCATACATATATCTACAAGCTTCTCCCGCATGCGGCGCCGTTCCTTCCGTCTAGCCACCGTCGCCTCTACGCTTCTCTGCTTTAGCAGCTGGCCGGTGGGGTACGGGTACGAGTGGCCATTGGTTCAGCGCTTCAGCTATGGTGCTGTGTTGGGACTTCTCGTCCGTCCCAGCACCCGACGCCCCTCACGTCCGAGGCCCATCCTGAAGACTAGGCCTCGAATGCCAGGGGCGACAGGACATGTGGGGCAGCGGTTCCCCCAGTCATGGGTTAACACTCCAAGGCTTATCACACACTAAGGCGTATTACTCAGTAACTACAGGGACTTCTGTACAAGCTGGTGAGGCTATTCCTTGGTTGCCAATGTTTGTAATAACCTTCGGCCCGTCGGCAGAACACAGGCTTTTTAAGGGGTTAAAGAACCTTTTAGTGGAGGTGTTGAATAGGACCATAAAGGGTTCCACTATTCTTAATGACCAAAGAACCCTTTCCAGCACCAAACACACACCGCTCTTGCCTATCTGCGAAAAACTCTACAAAGACTACATCGGCTCGTATCAGCCAGCGCTCCACAAAGCACTTGGATCAGATCGGGGGGCCCAAAAACTGGATCAGGACCTCCCCACTGCTGAGGCGATTTCCTTAGCCGGACCATCCCTTTCTGCAGCGCCGAGCTGGAGGTCACTAAACCGATTAGATAGTCGTGTGATCTTTCCATCCGTTTGGCTAAATGTGCTCGGCTGGTGTGCGAAAAATTGCCATCCTGGTCTTCGCTGAACGCGTTCAATGAAGGATGTGTGTCAAAACACAGGCGCAAGACTAAGGCTCAAGGTCCTGCCAGTGAAAGAAGCTTTGATTGCAGGAAAAGGACGGAGATAATAAAGGGAACACGCAGAGAGACTGATCTGCACACAAAAACACAGAGGTGAAAATGCAGAAATCAATAAGACAAGTCGCAGCAGTGCCTCTGAACGTCTCGGCTCGGGCCGGTGACAGATGCCTCTTTGCATCCTTTTAGTAAATAGGCAAGGACACAAGTACAGTGAAGGACAAAGGCAGAGGCAGCCCAACCGTCAGGAATATCGATCACCGTCGTCTTCTGTTCGCTTCAACTCGAAACGAAAGACAGAAAGACGGGGAGGTGGGTAGAGACAGCCCCTGAAGAAGAAAAGTTCACCATGCAGAAAATAAGGGAAGCGCTGGAAGTGACAGAGGCGTTTACTGTAGTTCAGCCGGCTTCATCCGTTTCCCCTCGGCTCGACACCGTGCACTGTGAAATCTCATTCCTACCGTCCCTGCTGTCTGTCCCACCTTAGCAAAACTCTTCTCTGCTTCATTCAATTATGAAGCTGTACTTAAGGCTGTAACCCGGTCCTTCTGACACCTCACCGCTGACTAGCGGTAACAGCCTCTGCAAAATAAGCAGGTTGGTAAACCTGAGCGTACTGGCATCATACTGGCACCATGCCTAATGCCAGGCGTGGGCTAGAGGGGTGTAAAATCGCCCAGGACTGAGCTGTCTAGCAGCGTGATAACTGTGTCCTCTGGAATGATGGATGATGCAGCTCCATTCAACACTTTTGGGATGAGTTGGGGACTTGGGGATGGGGATGATCCAACATCCTGACCTCACTAACACAATCAAATCAATCAAATCCTCACAGCAATGCTCCTCCAAAATCTAGCAGAAAGCCGTCTTCCCTGGACGGTAGAGACCGTCACTCCAACAAAAGCAGGAGAAACTCTTTTTAATCCCTTGATTTGACTTCAGCAGAAAGCATAAATAAGCAAGTGTCCCAATACTTTTGTCAACATAGTCTAAGTGTCTCCAACTTTCGGAGTTTCCAACAAAGTCCTCCCTTTCTTCTCTTCAGAAGGCGCCAAGCACTGTCCATCACTGTCGCTCATCGTCTATCCAAAGGAGCTGTCCCGACGTCCCGGCTCTTAGTGGAGGCCCCCAGCCTCGCCTGCAGGAGAGAGCTAAAAATCCGGTCCCGCTGATAAAAATGTTAACTAGGTGAGTGTCAGGGAGATGGATCGTAGACTGTCAGCGAAGGGAGGAACATGAGGATACATTGATATTTCTCATTACATTGCCCTCTCCCCCTTTACGTTCTCTAATAACGCTGTCACGGGGAGAAAGGGAGTCCGAAGATAAATCACGCTCCGAAAACAACTGAGTGTGTCCTCGGAATATGATCACTTCCCAGCTCTGTATCTTCACAGCTTGTGGCCAGAGCCATTGATAAAGATCTAATGAACAAAGCTATCAAATGGCATCAGGGTGGGAGAGAGAGAGAGAGACTGAGACGGAGAAGAAAAGAGAGAGAGAGAGAGAGAGAGAGAGAGAGAGAGAGAGAGCTTCGTTTTCACAGTGGCAGGAGCTGCACCTCTTGGTAACTGAGGCGAGGTTGGGGAGCATTTATCGATTGGACAGACAAATAGAGAAATGAAAGGACATAATCAGAGAACAAAATAAGTGAAATTCACTCAACGGGCCCGCAGAGACTCTTTCAGGGTGGCGTGACCTGGCATAGGAAATGAGAGATATTATCAAAGCCGGCTATTCTCGGCTCGTGCAGGCAGAGAAATGTCTCAGCTCTACTGCTCTAAGGTTTCCTCCGCCTCTCATAACCCTCCCCGGGGACATGGAGTTTTGTGCAACACCAATTAACCAGTTTAAGCCTCTCGTAGCCCACACTGCTGGGCTGGGAGTGGAAGCTGTGTGGAAAGCCATGACAACGCTCGGCTGTTTTCCGTCCAACGGATTTCAGATTTACTTCAGATTTCTCTCATTTTCTCTGATGTTCTCTTAAACTGGACGTTCCAAAAGGGATCTTTATCCCCTAGAATTAAAAAAGGCTGGTGTCCTTAAGACTGCTGTATGCAGAGGTCCACTGTTCTCACTGGCCTGAGCCTTCAGGGACATCGGAAAAATTAAAGGAGCCATATGCATATCTTTTGTTTAGATTAGAATTTTCCCATATTGTCCATTTATAATGTTTGTTGGTCGGCCTGACCGTGTGATGTGTACTTGTATGCATCTTCATAGTAAGCACCAGGGGTACCACTAAGGAACAACCACTAGGGAACACCACAATAACCAACTTGGATACAATCGCAACCACCTAGCAGCACCATAGCAAGCACCTAGCAACCACTTTGCAACTTTATAACAACCGCATTGGTACCAAATTAACCACTAAAGAAAACACAACAATAACCAACTTGGATACAATAGCAACCACCTAGCAGCACCACAGAAACCATCAGGAATACCAGACCAACCACCTAGCAACACCATAGCAAGCACCTAGCAACCACTTTGCAACTTTATAACAACCACATTGGGATGTCATATCAGCCACCTATCAACCACGTATCAACACCATAGCTAACAACACCAGGAAAACTACTTGGAATACCATTGCGACCACTTAGCAACACCTTAGTAACCACCTGGGATACCAGAACAAGCCCTTAGTAACACCATAGCAACCACTTTGGAATGTCAAATAAACCACCTATCAACCACGTAGCAACACCATAGCTATCAACACCATGAAAACCACTTGGAATACCATTGCGACCACTTAGCAACACCATAGCAATCATGTGGGATACCAGACCAACCACTTAGCAACACTATAGCAACCACCTAGCAACCAGCTATCAACACCAGCTATATCACTTGAAATGTCATTGCAATCACTTGGCAACACCATATCAACCACTTAGCAACTATTTTGGGATGTCAAATAAACCACCTATCAACCACTTAGCAACACCATAGCTATCAACACCACTAAAATCACTTGAAATACCATCTTAGCAACACCACAACAACCACCTAGGATACCAGACCAACCACTTAGCAACACTATAGCAACCACCTAGCAACCAGCTATCAACACCATGGAAACCAGTTGAAATATCATTGCAATCACTAAGCAACACTATAGCAACCATCTGAAAAAAAAAAAACATAGCAGGTATCAGACCTGGATACTCAAGGCCTTCCTCCAAGTGTGTTGGTTGCCTGGCCACATCGGCAGCAATTCGAAAAGAGTGCATCGGTCAGTCCTCACCCTCCCAGTGTCGAGAGCATTGCACGTGAACGGGAAAGAGAACAAGTGAATGGGCTGGCTAATCAGCTAACTAAAATTAGGGAGGAAAACTGGGTTTAGAACTGGCCCGCTTTCCAACTCTGTTTTGGTTCCAGGCATCGTACTGGCATTGGAAGGAGGACCGTCAGTGCTGGAGGAACTCTTAGTATTCTACTATGCTGAGGAATTTACAGTATGACATTCTAGGGCATCCTTCACTAAAGCAGAGCAGAAGGCCTCGGACTGCGCTGTTTGTGTCCTGTGTGAACTTTCCCTCACCTATCACAATAAGGGGCCTGCCAATTGCTCCTGCAGGCGTTGTTCATTGATAACATTTATCTGCTTTTCAGCTGAGAGAGGGTATTGAACACGCTGGTTAGCTCATTAGTTAGAGGGAATCAAAATTGATTACCCCTCTAGTAGGCCTATTACAGCCCGGCTAATTCTGCGAAGGACTGTTTAACCGCTAACGTCTTGCTCTCATGTGCCGCCAGCATGAAAAGCTCATGTTGAGCTTTTGATGGCTACAATTCTTCCTATATAAAGACGTGCTAAGAGAAGCAGAGTGCGTCTCAAACGCTGACCTCTGTGCCGGTAATGAGAGGTGCTTTGGAAGGCTTCTAAGAAAGCTTCTGGCAAGACTGAGGCTGACAATACACCTCAACAACAGGGTCTTTTCTTTGAATATCGCCACAGAAGGAGCTCTGCTTTTCTTTTAAACACCCAGGCACCCGTATTGGCTAATATCCAGACAATGCATTAGGGACAAGGAGCCCCAACAAGACGGGAAGTATCAAGAGACCAATACAAAGCATTAATTGCCGTCATTGTTTGTAGGCCTGTTCGACACTTTTTTTTCCTTTGTAAGAGCAACGTCCTTTGATGAAACCTTATCCCGGATTATTAACTGACTGCGCAAGGAAGACTAAAAACTGTGCTCTTTCCTCTTCTATTGTATCGTCTGACAAGTCGGAGCACTCAAAGAACGAGACAAAAGGACGAGAGTGGTGGGAAAAAAAGAGAGACGCGAAACAAGCGCGATATGCCGCGATAGTTGAGCTGTTTTTTGTTTGTTTCTTCTGGCAAGGTGACACTGCAAAGAAAATTGGAAATGCCATCTGCTACATCAGAGCGGGACGGAACACACACACACACACCCATACATACCAAAAATCTTTCCGAGAGGCGCTGTCAGGCACTTTATGACCACGCTGCGTGAGTCTGCTGCCGAGTGTCAACGTCGTCTACGTAAAGTGACACATAAAATCGCACTCGCGAGGCCCGTGCCTTTCAGGATAAACACCCTGGCGGTGGCAGGATCAGCTTCAGCGCAGGCGAGGCCTTCCATCCGGTGAAAGAGAAGAACGAGAGGGGGAAAGAGAGAGAGAGAGACAGCGAAAGAGAGAGACAGCAAGAGCTAGAGATTGAGAAAGAGAAGCCAGGTCAATTTTTACCCCAATTTTACTCGTTTCCAATCTCACCCTCAGTGCTGAGGATGAAGGCCAAGGCTAGCTCATGAAGCCAGCCGACCACATCTTCTCAAGCTGCCTCTGATGCAACACCACTGAACAGCTCAACACGCTCACTACCAGATTTAGAGTCGCACACAGGTCCAGATATTAAACCTGATGCGAGGAATTAGACCTGCTTGCGAGGCATCAGCGAACTCTCAGAGTCTGGAACTGTTCTATGAGTAATAGTTCTAGACTAGACTAGACAAGCTGTGTGGACAAAGGGTGTCCACAAACATTTGGACATGTGGTGTAGAAGGTCTGGAGCTGATTCGAAGTTTCCATTGTCGTTCACTGGACCTCTCTCTCTCTCTCTAATATGTATATTAAGCATATGGGGCTTACTCCCTGAGATTTCCTGTTCAATAAGAAAGCTCTGTTTAAAATACTGTGTAGTTTAGGACTAGGAAAGGACACCAGTTTTGTACATAAATTGTACAGGCTTTCGGGCCCTGTGTCCTATTTGACCTAAAACTAGTCCAGAACCTGAGCAAGGCCAATCCTAAAGCCATAGAGGGAGAGAGAGTGGTAGAGAGAGGTGAATAGAGAGATAAGGTGAGAGAGAGTAGGATTATTAGCTTATTAGATCAGTAATTGCTTCGGCTCGTCACAGACCTAAATGAGGCCGAATAACTCAGGGTGCTCATGAGCCGCTCGCTGTATAACTCTCCGGGCCTTGAAGTGAAATATTCAGAACACCTACGCGTGTCACTAAGAATATATGGAAAAGGGGAAAAACAAATGGCAGGATGGGAGCCATTCCGCCGCCTCCTGGTGTAATCCTCGGCGGCACAGGGAAGCTGAACCCATCCATTCTTTCTTAAACAGTCTTTATGAGGGAGTAAATGTCCTGTGCTCAGGTTATAAAACGTTTAGCGGCACGACGTTCAGCGGTGAGGGAGAAAAGCCTTTGGTGGTTATTTATAGCTAAGTGTAATCATTTCTAAGAGAAACGCTTCTCATTTCCCGACACACACACACACACACACACACACACTACATCTACATCTACCTTCATATCTGTCTATCTATCTTATTTTTCATTTGCATGGATAAAGAGGGCTATCGTGAGTATAACAGTATGTGTGTGTAAATACACACACTATATAGACACAAGTATTGGGACACCTGCTCATTCCTGCCGCTCTATTCTCATGCTACTGGATTTAGGAGATGTGGGAGCACTGCTGTGAGGATTTGATTGCATTCAGCTACGAGGGCGTTAGTGAGGTCAAGATTTTGTATGATATATATATATAAATATATAGAATATATTTTTAAATTATTCTTTATTTATTTATTTATCATGTATGTATGTATGTATATATATATAGCTTAAAGAAGCTGGTTATATATATGACATTCATTATATATAAGATATATATATTATTTTACATATATTATATACACTATATATATAATAAAATAATATATTTATTATTTTTATTTTATATATATGTACACATTAGCCCTCACAGGAACTAACTCTCTCCCTCTGCATGCATGCATGCATGTATATATATATATATATATATAGAGAGAGAGAGAGAGAGACATGCATACTGTACATTAATATATACATACTGTTTTCACAATAGCCCTCTTGATCCATGCAAATGAAAAACAAGCATATTTGTATTACAGCGGTACGGTTTGCGGTGCTGAGGTGCTCCATTTCTCCCTGAAGCACTTTGGGGTATTAATAAACCAAGGCTGCTTTTATTAGAAGTGCTTATTAGAGTAGAGCGTAGTGGTTGGTATTCATTCGGCACAGAATCGCTGATTACACATTGAAAATGTCACAGTTATACCTATGGAAATAGCAAGCCAAATTATTTGCTGTCTGAATACTGTGCTTCAGCAGGTAATTACATTACGTGGGTGAAGTGTTATGGTAAAAATGGTATAGGCTACTTTTATCTGATCACATGACTTTCAGTTGACCTCACCTCATGGACGCACTTCTCAATATGTGTGCATTATTCCGTTTTCATCCTGCAGGTTTATGGGAAAAATGTAAACACTTCAAAATGATAATTCTGCAATAATTAAGTCATGGCTACAACTTAGCAAGGGAAAGCAATGGTATTACAGGATCTCCTGTGTAAACTGGTGAAGCCATCTAAGAGGTTAAATCATGGCCACTACTTGTCACAACTTTGTAAGACATGGGAACAAGATAATTTAATGTGGCCACCTTTTAGTAAGGTGACTGTTAAGTCATGATAATTTAGTCATGGTTACTAGTGATAGATAGTCCTGGTAAGACTTGGGAACAAGATACACTACATGTCCAAATGTTTGTGGACACCCCTTCTAATAAATGCATTCAGGTACTTGAAGTTGCACCCCCTGCTGACACATAAAGCTTGTCTATTCCCTGTGGAGAAGAACTGCCAATAGAATAGGACTCTCTGGAGCAGATAAATGTGAACCTATTGGTGCCTAATACCAGTTAGGCTAGAGGGATATAACACCCCTTCCAACGCTCTGGTCACTGATTGCAATCAAATCTTCACAGCAATGCTCCCCAAAAATCTAGTAGAAAAGGCTTCTCTTCCCTAGACAGTTGAGACAGTTGCTCCAACAAAAGCAAGATCAACCCCTGATTTCAGAAGAAACAATGAATAATCCAGTGTCCCAATACTTTTGTCCATGTGGTATAATTAAATCATGGCAATTCAATTGTTGCTACTACTCAGTAAAACATGGGAATAAGATCATTAAGTCGTGGCCTCCTTTCACTAAGAAGTGAAAAATACTTGCATATCCCATGTTATGCATGTTTCTGTGAAGCACTAGTGCTCATGAACGGTCACGGAAAATTGACTGCATGAAATGATGAACAAAAAATATAATATAAAATATAAAATATACTTAATGCTGTCATTACATGAACATATGCACATAATAAAGACCTTTAATAGCCAATATGACTCTCTATAATGAACAAAGATATTACTACAATATTGCAGTCATCCTCTAGATGACTAGCTTTTAGTGCTAGTGCAGCATCAACGCATCTGTTTAATTTCGCAATCACCCTCACTTAACCCAACACCTTTGTCCAGAGAGTGTATGTCCGTAATGTGTTATAAAATATGGAGGAAACACATCACACCATAAATCTGCTCATCAGTCAACTGTCCGATTACTTTATTTTTTTAATTGCGCCAATTAACCCACCCACATGACTCCCCCTATCACTTGCAATGCTCCCGACACTAGGAGGGTGAGGACGAGCCCATGCTTCCTCCGATACATATGAAGTCAGCCACTGCCTCTTTTCAAATTAGACAGCCAATGTGCTCAAAGGCAAGCACTGGACCCATAGTGATCACGATGGTAGTGATGAGCGAAAAAGTGCCTTCTACCCACCCAGAGAGAGCATTGTCAATTGTGCTCTCTCAGGCTCCGGCTGCTGATGGCGAAGTAGCTTGACCCGGGGCTTGACTCGCAATCTTCAGGCAATAGAGTCAGTCTGCTTCAAGTACGGCTCGGCTCGACCCGCCATGTCTCAAAATCCACAGAAGACGAGCGTCCAGGCTTTTTTCTGTCCTGCACCGAAGTGGTGGAATGAGCTTCCCCTGGGTGTCCAACGCTCACTGTCTTCAAACCCAGACTGAAGACCCCCCTCTTCCGAGAATACTTGGGCGAACAGCAGAGTACTATGGTCTCCTTACTGACTTGTGTTTAGTAGAGTCTAAACTTAGAGGTATCTTTAAATAATTAGTCTATTTAAACTAGCTGAGGTTTTTCTTGGGTAAATAGCAAAGCACTTTTGTAAGTCGCTCTGGAGAAGAGCGTCTGCTAAATGCTGTAAATGTAAATGTATTACACTGCTTTAAATGCACTCAACGCACCTACCAGTACGGTGGTCCCACCTCCGCAAACCACCTCACAGTTCTTGCTGAAAGTAAGTGCCATAAAACCTGTGTTGACGTGGTGCATTTTGTCCAGGTGGGAATAATCCAGTAAACGCTCAAGCCCTATTTCGGACCACTCCGAGATTCGTTTGCGAAGGCAGCGAGGCCTTGATGTTTCCTGACGCAATAAAAAAAGGCAACAGCGGCGCTGCGCTCTTTCCACTGGGCCTTGTTATCCTACTCTATTTACAGTTTGCCTGAGGACGCACAATCTGGCGTGTCGGTGATGTTTACGAGTGCGCTGTCACTGCGGTGACCCCGGTGTGTATTTACTAGATCTTGATGTGAGCGGCACACACGCGACTGTCTACAGCCCCTCCACAATATATCAGGACGTTACCTCGTCGTAGATGCTGTCGTTCCTCTCAAAGTCTCCGGCTCTCCTCGGCAACACGTGGACGTGGACGTGCTGCAAGAAACACAGAGAAACAAACAGGGTGAGCTTTAATCAAACTCGGTGTAGCGGGTCGTGCGGGGAAGCTGCGGCGGGGAGACAGTCAAGCGGGAATTCTGTTCACACCGGTACGCTCCACCAAACACACTATCCGGCACGCATACAGTACTTAATTAATTCACAATCTGGCGGCAGCCTGCGCTGTTTTAAGCCACGTAGTAGAAATATATATAAATATATACATATTTTCTAAATCACCAGAGGGCTACAGTAAAGTCCTCCAAGCGTACATACGTGTAAACCTCAGAGACTTGTTTTCTTCCCCCTTTTTTTCAATCTTTTAAAACTTAAATTGACTTTGTCAGACGTCCTTCGCAGCTCCCCGCCGCAACATGCTGTCACAAACTCGACCATCTGTACAGTTACATTTGTGAAATTCCGCTCTCCTTGGGTGAACGTTAGCAAAGTTATTCGAGTCCCAGCACAACTGGCTCTTTTTTAATGAAACGAAGCCTGAGGTGCTGTATTTATTGCATTCTATGGAGATACAGTGCTGATCAGTGCCGCTCTACATCTGTGTCCAGATTGTGTCCACTAATGAGTCTGTGTGTGTTTATGTACCAACATTGGTCAGAATTCTATTCTACCTGACCGTTTCCCTGCTTCTCTACTTCTCTACGAATTATACAGCTGTTGGTTGGTGTGGTGCAACAGATAAAACCACTAGCTGTCAGTGAGCTATTACACCATGTAGGAGACCAGGGTTCGATTCCCGGTCTGGGTGACTGTGCTGTACTACACCAATAAGAGTCCCTGGGCAAGACCCCTAACACTACATTGGCCTACCTCTGTAATACGAGTTACCTTGTAAGTCGCTCTGGATAAGAGCGTCAGCTAAATGCCATGAATGTAATTGTACAGGGTGTTATTGTTACTGTAGTTTTAAGACTGGTGCATGTAAATGAGCTCTGTTGTGACTGGCTGTCCTGTCAAACCTTTGAATTGTTGAATAACGAGAGGACATGGCATTTTTGTGGACACCCATAGAGAAGTATTGTCAATACAATAGGACTCTCTGTAAATATTAACCTATTGGCACCATGCTGCCTAATGCCAGGCATGGGCTAGAGGGGTATAAAGCCCCCCAGCAATGAGCTGTGGAGCAGTGGAAGAACTGGGTTCTCTGGAATGACGGTTGGTTGGTGCTCCATCCAATACTTTTGGCATGAGTTGGAAAGTTGGGGATGTGGTTGGATGGTGCTCCTCCAACATCCAGACCTCATGGATGTTGCTGAATGCAATAAAATCCTCACAGCAATGCTCTAAAATCCAGCAGGAAACCTTCCCTGAACAGTAGAGACACCAATGGCTGCACCTCCATGCACCCCTCTATCTCTCCACAGTGTCAAGTCTGCTTTCAGATGGATTTGAGTTTTTCAAATTTCTGGAAAGTTCCCAAGATATCAACATCTCTCAAATGAAGTCCAACAAAGGATGCACTTCCTGTGCCAGCTGAAAAAGTTCAACCTGCCTCAGGAGCTGCTGGTTCAGTCCTATCAAGCCATCACAGAATCTGCCAACACCACCTCCATCAGTCTGGCGGAGCTATTCCGTCAAACAGGATCTTCACAAACTGCAGTACATCATCATTAGATCTGCAAAGAAGACTATCGATGGCACCCCGTTTGACCAGAATACCTCCAGAACCAGGAAGCATGGGGAAAGATCCATCACTGATCCATCAAAGGTTTCTGTTCCTCCCTTGAGGTGCTATAGAAAAAGGGTTAAGAGAACCAGGCAGCAGAAAGGCTTCTTCCCTCTTATCATCACACTCATGAACAATCACTGGACATTTTAGTGGACATATTGGACAGGAAATCTTCCTTTCAGGAATTCCTTGTATGCACCAACATAATTGACCAATAAAGTCTGATGAGTCTGAGGACATTCTCTTTAATGCAAAAACCTTGTATCTCCATTTTTGTCGTTTTTCATTTTTTGAGCTAATTTGAATCTGGCAGTGGTTCTTTAGAAGATGCCAGAATTTCATGATGAAAAGACCAATAGTAATGCTCCAAAATGACATGGAATAAAATCTTTTTTCATTGACTTCCATTGGGGGTTAAGACTGTTTTTACCTTCTCCTGTAAAGTTGCCATTTTGGCAATTCAAGATTTTTGTGTCACAGCAGTAATTCCTAATAGTTTGCTGTCCGAACAACATGAAAAAAGCTCAAGGTACATCTCTGCAAAACGGAATCCAATGAGTAATCTCACAATCTTACGTCAAAAGGCTTTTTTTATATTATCATCATCATCATCATCAGGGTGCACATCCTCAGCTCAGCATAAATCACAAGTAATAATAATAAAAAATACCACGAAGCATCATCAAAGCACCTCTTCATGCTATCCTGTCCTCATCTAGGGCATCATAATGTAATTGCTGTTTTTTTTTTTTTTTGCTTTATTATTCATTTTTCATTAGACTGGTATGATAAACAGCTCAGGCTCAGAGAATAAGTGTTTATAAATGTTACAAACAACATAACATGTTTGGAGGCATCTGCGTTGTTGCTATGCGTTTTCTATTTAATGAGATCATTTGCATAATGGCTGCGATATTAAATTTGTCTACCTTGAGGAAACTTTGAGGAAGAAGAGCTACCGGAGCATCTTTTTATCAAGAAGACCTATTAGAAGGTACTTAGGAAAAGCTGGGTGCGGTGAAGACGTTGGGCTGGAGGCTAGGGAAGATCGTTGTTTTGTTTTTTTTATGTTTTTGGCTTTGTTGTATATCTCCAGTGTACTGTATATTAAGATAACCCAACTCCCAGTAAATGAAATGCTAAAATCAAATACACTGCTAACTAAGTTAGCTTATTAAAGTTAGACTGTTGTTATGCTATGGGGATGTTTGGCACTACATCAGACTCTATCAGATTATATAGTGGAAGTCAATGTAAAATAAGATGTCATTCCAAGTAATTTAGAGTATTTCAATTGGTCCATTCATCCAGAATTACTTACGCGGTGTACAGATCAGCTTTGGGGCTCGAACAAAAATGGAGATACATGTTTTTCACTGGACAGCAGCAATATATATATTTCCTTAAGGAACTTACTTAAGCTATTTTAATAGATAGCACTTAATACTTTTACCTGTAGCTATTGCTACCTGCCTTGGACAAGTTGTCCACCCTTAGGGAATATGCTTATATCTTATTATTATTAAATATCATCAACCACTTTTATTATTCTTCCCATCACTACTATTGACTACATCAGTAAACTCAACCATAACAACAGACGGTGTTATGGCTACAGTGGCTTTTGGTCAATCATGTCTAAGTAGTTTTGACCAGATGAGGGCTTGTTTCCTTCTAAGGTTTCGTCCTTCAGCTTTGAGGGACATTTTCCTTGTCACCGTCATCTTTGGCTTGCTCACTGTTTGATGTTTTGTGATAAACTCTTTTTTAATACCCTTGATTTTTAAAGAAATTAATGAAATGAATGAGCAGGCGTCCTAATACTTTTGTCTATTTAGCGTTTTGATATTTTTCCTTAAAATGAGAAATTCTTGTTACTTTTTACTATATTCATGTTTACCTACCTGCTCTAATGTGATGTTTACAGGCACAAAACTCTCTTATTGCTAGAATGAATAATTCTAAGGAATGTGTGCAGGTGCACTGTATGGTATATGGTCAGTATATGAGTCTGATATATTTGTATAATGTATTTTCATCAGTTTATCAGTTTAGTTTATTTTTTATTGATAAAGACCATGACCTTCAGATGTCTTGCCAAAACGGATGCACGTAGGTCCATCTTACTGAGGAAAAACGCTGAAATCAGGCTGAAAAAGGCTGAAATCAGGTCTGAACCGACTGCATGGAACTCTACATGTCTACAGCCCGGTATTCATCCTATTCCAAATCCCAGCACAAATCATATCATCTGTATTTGTATCATCCTGAGTTGCTCAGGTTGTGCATCACCATCGTTCGAGGCTCAATAAGCTCAGTGTATCAGCTGTGTGCCACCTTACCTGCATTTTAACTGAAAGACCTCAAGACAGTGTTTAAGGCCTAATATTAAACACTGGCAGATTTCCTTCTAATTTTACCAACCGAGCTCTGACGAAAATCTGAGCCACGGGGAGGTCAAGCGTTTTACATCCGCCACAGTCCAATTTCCATATCTTTTTAAGAGTTGAACATTTCCTGCATGTCTGAAGATGCACTTCAATGTCAGTCTTTGATAGCGCGGGCCACTGATACTGTTTCTTCAAGCGTTGTCCTTCAAGAAAAACGGAACAAAAAAAGGAAGGAAGTAATAAACTTTAAACACAGTCCATCAGGCCTGAATATTAATGATGGTAAAAAGTCCCGCAGCGAGAAACCAATCGCTGCTAAATAAGAGGTTTGCAAAGTTGATAATTAAAACAGATGCTATTAATTAGGTTCTGACTAAGGACAAATGAGCAGAATGGCCACTCTCCGATTTATATTGTTTAGGTTAAATCCAGTCAGACAGGCAGACAAATGTATTTTGTCACGAACAGCTGTGCTCCCATTAAGACAGGGGGTAAAAGCAGCAACAGAGGCTTGCAGCCGGAACTACTAATTAGAGGAAGAGGGATCTATCCCAGAGTCTTCTGCTAGCACGGTGCAACGCAGCTCCAAACGTGGCTAATTTACTAAGAGATTCATCTTGCTTTATGGTTTGATAGGACCATTTTACTTCATGCTGGTTAGCATATGCTCCGAATTGCTCTTTGTGCAAACACACAGGAAAGGGTGCGAGAGGTAAGAGAGCCTATTTGATCACCGCACAGCTAATATTTACAAAGCTCCTGGTGAGATCTGCCAGTCACATATATAATGCCAACTTTAATCAAGTAGACTAATTGAATGCTAATGAATGAACGTTTCAGTGTGTGCTCAGTTTTCATATAAACACAATGGTAAGTACCTGTACCATGATATACCACATTAGACATGGAGCTTACAGCAGCAGAGTTGCACTTTCTGTGGTCTGTTAGAACACTCACATTAGCAATAAAAACATTCAAGAGCATAGCAATATCATTGAAAATATACACTTTTTTTGTATATATAAGTTTTGGCACCCAGTTGTTGTCAGATTTTCAGATTTTTTGAGTATTTGAGTTGTATGTAGTAATTGGTTAAACGTGTCCAATTAGTACACAAATAAATCAGAGCAAATCTATACACAATTAGTTTTATGTACTATTCAGCTTTCTATGTACTTACCCCATTGTTTATTCTAAATAGTTGTTAACCAGTCAATAGTACTAGTACCTGTTGGGTATTTCAATATTACCTTTCAATAATACCTTTAAAAAACTTTTATTAATATTTGATAACACTTGACTGAAGGACGCCATTCATGAAGAGGCACAATGCCAACATAAGTGATTGGACCCCAATGATTGCCGTTGGTGATATAATAAAAATACACTTATATATGGGTTTATCTCAACAAGCATTAGATGTCAAAACACCAATCAAAGCTTGATGGATTAAGCCTTTCAAGATGTTCATGTAAGTTGTTATTAAATGACTTATGTACATTCGATAGTTATATATAGTCTGTGCTCAAAAGATCATGTGTGGTTAACATTCACATTCTCAGATCTGAAGAAAGTTTGAAAAGTGATTGTTTCCAGGGCTCCTAGTTCCTAAGGTCACCAGTTTTCTTTCTTTCCAGTCAACGTCGGTAATTCGGTCGATGTTTTTACTCATGATTCTCGGTCTTATCATTTTAACTTAACTTTCACTGGCACGACTCTGACCTTCATGTTGACAACCAGCAAAACATCCTCCAAATAACTCCAAAAGCCTAGCATCAAGATGAATATTCTGAAAGTTTTGGGGGTAATTTGGGTGCAACGTCTAAGTTAAAACTAAAGTGTATTCAAATTTTAATGAATTTAGAAAAGTACAAAGAAAAAAAAGTCTTTGAGCTTATTTCTTGTCAAATTCTTCAAAGTCTTCGCCAGCTACCATTACTGTAGGATTTCATTTGACTCGTTGAATCATATTAAACCTTTGTAATTGATCCAAATAATGCAAATAGTCTCCATACAGTCTCGCATTCAACAATTCCCAAGTCATGACATGGGAACCCTCTATAAGTCAATCTAAAGATGGATCAAGAAGGCGGCCTAGACGTCCCACACCCGAGGAACCCTCAGTCCAACAGCACTGAAACAGAAAAAAGCAGCGTCGCGATCCCTCTGAGTTGAAGCTCAGTCGTTAAGCCTTTGCGCACCACAATCCTTGTTGTCTCAGAGGGGGTTTAGCTAAAGGAGCATCAGGAAACAATTTGTTCTTCATAGACTATAAACAAACATGATTGGAGGAGTTAATAATGTTAATTGGACGGCACTCGAGTGAAGTACGCTAGGTGGTTCAATAGACACCCAGTGCGTGACAAGTAGCACTCCTAAGACAATCAAAATTGTCTCCAGGTGGCCTACGGGGATGAAACTGGGTAGCCGAGCACAAAATGCGTCACTGGGAGGGTAAAAAAAACAAAAAAAACAACACTAACCAGGGCCCACATGCACATCAATGACTTTCTCCACACATAAAGATAAACCTGTTATGGATCCATTATGAAGAGAGGGCCATTGATCTGACTACTCTATATACACACAACTGGGTTACACTGGCAATGATGTATATATTCAGGAGTTTTTTAATGTACTCCAGACCATCATGCTGTAGAAGCAAGATAAATGACCCTCCTAAGGAAGATAAATGACGGAATTCTTGAGTCCCTCCCCGTTTTTTTTTTTTCCCTTCCAGAAACCCAATTTCGCCATATGAATACTGAGACCGCTCTACGGTTCTCAGTGTTGCTCCAGGCTGGGGAAGTTAGTAAAAATGCATTCGCCTCTATAGAGTCGCGCTTCTTTTATTCAATCATAGGGCCTTTTTTCCCCCCTTTCTTTAACTCCAAGCACCTGATTGCAATAATGCGAGTGACAAATGGGGCCAGCGCACTAACATAGCAGGTGTGCTACACACGCAAGATAATCTGTTTTCATAAAAGGACCAGGCAGGATTCTAATTTCGAGTAACTCCGTGTTGGGAATGCGTTATAAAATATGGAGATTACTCCACTTGGTTAAGAAGCACGGAGAACAAGTCCTCTCCATTAAAGCCTTCAACGCACCAACGTGAGGTCGGCCGCCACCACCGCCGTCTATCCATAGGGCCATTAAGGCGAGAAGATCGAACGAAATCATAAGAAATCGCATCAGGCCTCTGGATTATTCCGTTGTAGGCCGTACTCCAAATTGATGCGCATTCTCGGCGAGTCCGCAGTTCATCCACTCAAGTGTAAAATCCTATCTGAAATCTATTTCAATTTGACCTTGTTTGTATTGACAATCTATATCATCTCAGGTCCAACTCACAGCGGCTGAAAAATTGCCCGTCATTAAATTGGCAATAAAAATAAAGATTAAAGAGGGGAGGGGGGCAGACAGGGGTACACCCAGGGGTCCTTTGCACTTCTGTTCTCTATTTTACCCCAATTCTGTTTGGTGACAGGCCACATATCCTGAGATTAGTGCATTTCTTCAAAAAAATTTAATAAATAAAAAATACCCCTATCCGCATCCTTTAATATTTTATGCTGCTTATTTTTAAACATGATTCAGGAACTGGGCTGGAAGATGGCAGCTGGCCCTGGTGTTGACTCACAGACTGTGGATTATGTCGTTAAAAATGCTTAACTCCTTAACTCCCCGCGCCGCCTGCAACACTTCCAACCCAAATGGCAACCGCTAAGGGTGGGTAATACTTCAAAAATAGGACATAGTGATGATGGATGTTTTCACAAAATGTTATGTACTGTGATCATTTATCATGCAGAGGTTTGTGAGCATGTTGGAATTGACATTGAATAGCACCGGCTATTCAATTATATGCTATAATTTGTGAGTTATTAACCTATTAACCCAATTGCAACTATGTAGGGATGGTTAATACAGCAAAATAACAACCTGTATATGGCCTATATAATATAAACAACATCAGTACAGAACCCGTGGGGCCTTTTTGGCTTTTAGAAAAATAATCATAATTATGATTTCTGGCATTTTTATTCATTTTGATGTTTTAAACTGTGCAAGCAAGCACTGCAGTAATATTCATGTATCTGCAGAATGTAAACATGTCAACTAGAAGTTGTTCACATCTGCACCTCTCTTGGATCGGATGTAACATTTTTTAAATTAAATAACAAAGAATTTTCGTAACATTTTATCAAAAAGAAATACTTTAAATAGTATTAAAATCACCTGAACACATGATGTATAAGTGGCAACAGGTCTTTTGAAGGTCTAGGGAAAAACGTAACATACACATATATATTTTTTCCAGGTATCAGTGTGTATTTATTAGAATAGTCCACATTGGTGCTGCTTGGAATGGCCTGTAGGGGTCGCTATAAGTTGCAGGTAATTCAGCAGGATCATCATGTACAATAAGGTACGCTTGTCTTGGAAGAGTTCAGAAATCGCCATCAAAGCATCATCCAATGAGGGTTTTTGTCCTATGTAGCATCAAGATACATACAACCGAGATCTCCAACTGATGAGAGCTTCAGAAGCTGGACTGCAGGTATATTTAGAACGTGAGAGTGGAATCAACCAGTCGTGTGTTTGTACAATGGGTGGAACCAGGTTCATGGGGAAGTCAAAGCTACACAACTGACACCACTGACTGGCTTTGCATGGCTTCGCATGTCTCTGTTTAATCTAGAATGGCCAAAAATGTTAATGTCTGTCTCTGTTAGCTTAGAACCACCATGTTCCTTCAACATCATTGGGACAATAGCAGAGATTAGCATCATAGAGGTGGTGGGTTTGGACATTTATGGCCCAGACTGAAGGTTTTTTGGCATAATATCCTCCTCTAATAAATAAAATAAATATGAAATATTTATATTTCTACTCTGTTGAAATTAAGGAGCAACAGGGTGGAGATCTGTTGACTGTGAATGTCATACAGTAGCATATGATCATTTTACATCATTACATCATTTCCATCCTCATCAAGTCATTCAGTGACCCCTTATACCCTGGGACCACTGCCATCCTGGAAGGGAACGTGCCCTTTAGGATAAAGGTCAGTCAGAATAGCAGTGTATTGATTTGCAGTGAACCTCAACGTAGGGGTCAACCACTCAGACCTGCGCCATTCTCTTGGTGTAGGCTATTCGTGTACTCACCCACTTGTGGAGAATATGACAAGGGATGGCCTAGCAACACCATAGCAACCACTTGCTGTTAGAAATGGAAAGCATGGCTTTGTCTAGAATGTCTTGTACGTACATGTCTGTCTATGTTAGTCTAGAACCACCATGTTCCTTCAACCCCATAGGGACATTAGCAGAGATGAGCATCATAGAGGTTTGGACATTTATGGCCCGAATTGATGGTTTAATCAGTTTTTCATTAATCAAACCAATCCATTTCAGAAGGAACAGGAGGACCAAATAACAGCTTGTTCAATAACTATGTGCTGATTTCCCAAAAGCTACTGGTTGCTATGCAGTTCATGCGGTTACTATACACTGTTGTTTTTATGACGCCTGAAAAAGGTAATGCATTCACTTGACTCCATTCAAATGTGTCCATCATGTCCACACTGTGGCGTAATCTATCATGATAACGATGGCATATCGTCACATTTCCCAGCCCTAACAGCTACTCCCTCAACTCAGTCCAAGTCTCAACTCGTAACACAGGAACTTCCAGGCCAAGAAAATAAGTCCAGAACTCCATTTTAGGATGCCGTAACCACTAGAAGCGGTGATTGAGGACGTGGGGTTCGGTGCGGCGGAACTTGCGCCTTGCTGTTAATGGTATGGCCGCGGGGCTGTTTTTCTCTGCTGGGGAGGATTGATGCTAGCAGCATGCACTGCAGGGCTAATGAACACGGAGGAGATGAGATGAGGGGGAAGTGAAAGCAACATTAACAGCGGTGGCAGAGGGAAAAAAAAGGAAGGAAAAGAAAGACACAGAAGTACCACGAGCTCCCAAACCCATCCATTAAGCAGTCGTGAATATTTACACTCACGTCTGTCCTCGTTTCACAGGGTTTTTCTTTCCATATGTTTTCGCTTTGGACCGAAAGAGTTGACCGGATTTCGGAGAGGCCTGCTTCGTTAACTGCGTACCCTAATTATTTATAAACCATGCCTTAACCTGTTAACCCGACAAATATTAAATATTCATAATCCCCAATTTCAACATATCAACAGATGGCTGACAAGCCTATCTCCCATAGGTGTTCAACAGGGTGGAGATCTGTTGACTGTGAAGGTCATACAGTAGCATATGATCATTTTACATAATTACATCATTTGCATCCTCATCAAGTCATTCAGTGACCCCTCATGCCCTGGGACCACTGTCATCCTGCGAAGAGAACATGCCCTTTAGGATAAAGGTCAGTCAGAATACCAGTGTATTGATTTGTAGGACCTTCGATGTTGGGGTCAGCCACTCAGGCCTGCACTGTTCTCTTGGTGTAGGCTACTGGTGTACTCTACCACTTGTGGAGAATGTGATGAGAGATGGCCAGGCAACACCATAGCAACCACTTGTGATACCACAGCCACCACTTAGCAACACCAGAGCATACACCTAACAAGCACTAAATATCGGAAGCACCAAGCAACACCATAGTGCCCACTTACCAACGCTATCTAGGGACCACCTGGCAACACTACAGCAACCATCAGAGACGAAGACCCCCCTAATGACCGTTAGTGGAATTTGGCCTCCACCTTTAACCCATCCGTACAGTGAACGCACAAACACACACACACACACACACACACTAATGAGCAAACACACACACAGTAGCTATCGCTGTGGTGCCCATGGAGGAGAGTGGGTCAAGGGCCTTGCTCAAGGGCCCAATAGTGGCAGCAATAGTGACCACCATAGTGACCACTGTGCAACACTATAAAAACCACCTGTGATATCACAGTCACCACCCAGGAGCACTATAGCAACCACCAAGCAACCACTGAACAACTCTATAGCATCCACCTAGCAACACCATAGCAACCACCAGGCAACCACTAAAGAACTCTATTGGAAACACCAAGCAACACCATAGTGCCCACCTACCAACACCATAGGGACCACTTGGCAACACTACAGCAACACAAAAGACCCGGAGCAGTGGGCAGCCATTGCTGCAGGGTTAAGGGCCTTGCTCAAGGTCCCGACAGTGGCAGCAATAGTGACCACCATAGTGACCACTGTGCAACACTATAACAACCACCTGTTATACCACAGCCACTACCTAGCAAACACCAAACAAGCACTAAACAGCTCTATTGCAACCACCTAGCAACATCATAGCAACCATCTACTCTAGTGTACATGGAGTGACAGCCTAGCAACTGCCTAAATATGAAAGCTCCAACAACGAACCCACCTTCAAAGTCCCTAAAATCTTTTCTTGGACACCTGTCCTGTTCTGCCCTTTGCCGGCCCCTTGTAACGTCCACAACTGTGTCACTAAGCTAAGAACCATGTCAAGATGTATACACTGCAATAGGACCCAGGAATTAAGCATGTCTTGCAGCGACCTAGATGAAACTGGCTCTACCTGTGCCATTAAATCACAAGCATGACCCACTTATAGTCACTTATTCCTGTAGAAACTGTAGAAAGAAGTGGAGAGAACGTCATAGGGAACTGAAAGTAGCCTTTATTGAACATCTCTCTGATCAAGGGCCAATCGAGCGAAGACCAGCAGCTCGTCTTCAGAAGCAAGGCTAAAAAAGCTTGGTTTCATTGGCGAGTTCTACGCATCTCCTCATCCAAGCGATACTGCAATTATCCACCGCATCCTTTCTCAATGACAACTCATCGAGTAAGAGAGGTCGAACGAGTGAGTGTGCGGCTCTGATAAAAGCCTGCGACAACCCTCCCATTCCACACGAGCAGCCCTCCCACTGAGAACACCGACATCAAACCCCCCCCCACCATATCTCGGGGTAAACATGGTGGCCCGCTTTAAAGATGACGCGACTCCGGCCCATCACAGCGATGCACTGATAGAGGCTCAAATGGGCTTGTTAGACACAAGCCATCGCAGCGTTCTCTTTCATTATCTCAAGGACCAGCCTCTTATCTGAAGAGGACACAGTTGCTTATTTGAGAACCTCTTGATATTAAAGGCTTTGAGGAAACTCTTGCATCTAAAAAACTAAGCAAGCAAGCTACTTCAAAATCGGGCAAACCGGACGTGGTGCCGGATACTTCGTTATAGTCAATGACGTCATCTTCCAGGTGGGAATACAGGAGTTTCCAGGAACGGGAAGATTATGTGATTTCCACAGAGTGAACAGCAATTTCAGCAATTACAGCAATTGGCAGCAGATTGCTGAGATCCTGTAAGTTGTGAGGTGGGGCCTCAATGGATCACATTGTACCTACATTGCACCGCACAGTACCTACTTAATGTAGAGCACTGCGGCAGACGTGCAGAGTAGAACTTTAGCCTGATGCGCTTCGGCCAAGACAAACTAGCCTTTGGTCCATGTTGGAGGAACTGCCAGACATGTTAGTGGCCCTGCTGTTGGCTTTGCTGAAGCCCAGTGAAGATTTTTGAGGGAGCTGAGTGACTGTGATAAAGGTCTATAGCGGAAGAAGGTCTCACTGTTGTTATGAGTGTATAACTGTAGGAGAAGTCTCATTTCCATGAGAAATGAAATGCTATGCTTTCAATGTACGACTGCAGATATTTAAATGCCCATGGAGGAGTGGGTTAAGGGCCTTGCTCAAGGGCCCAATAGTGGCAGCAATAGTGACCACCATAGTGACTACTGTGCAACACTATAACCACCTGTTATACCACAGCCACTACCTAGCAACACCATAGCAAACACCAAACAAGCACTAAATAGCTTTATAGCAACCACCTAGCAACACCATAGCAACCACCTAGCAACTAGATTAACAGTCTATGACCTGGATTTAGCTTTAACGGCACTCACAGTGATGTGAGATGGTGCAGTTACAGAGAAAATGCAAACCATATATATATATATATATATATATATATATATATATATATATATATATATATATATATATGTGCATGTTTTGCATTTTCTTATAGTTATAAATAGTTATATAGTTATATATATATATTTCCATGAGAAATGAAATGCTATGCTTTCAATGTACGACTGCAGATATTTAAATGGCGAGGTGGAGATGGCAGATCGCATGGCCGCAGGACTGATTAGAGTCATTGGGATTGCGAGGCCTCCTCAGAGTCCCTTAGCTTTATAACTTCTCCTCAAATTACACCATTAACATTTCAATATTACTCCACACTTCAGGCTACAGCCAGCGCTCACTGCAACCGCTATAAATGTATAATTAATACGGCATTCCATATGCAATAAAAAATGAGTATGTGCACATTAGGGACAACACTATTAATGCATTCAATAAGGAAATTAGCATAAAAAAGGATGGGCAGTGTGAAAAGGCCACTACGTTTGGCTGGACTGCATCACTGGTCATGGACTGAAGGTTATCCAACAATCACAATGGGTGATGCTAGATGGACTCTTGGAAAAGAGATCATTAAGAAGAACAGCCTACACATTTGTCCACCATCTAACTATGCAAGACAGTTACACATTAATCAGTGAGGCGATTTACACAGCAGAAAATCCATCAGTTTGATCAAAACCTTGAGTCTTGGTGATCTAGACTCTCGCAGAGATAAGCTGCAAACCTAATAACCTAATCTAGCGCACCTGGAACATTAAAGCTGGTGGGCTAGATTAGAATACAGAAGTACTGACTCTGCAGGGATAGCTTACCGCGGCCTATAGTTATTCATCCCAGACCTGCACAAGACTACCTAATGAGACTACCAAGAATACAATAATGAGCTCCTAATGACCTCTTTAACAAAGAAACAGGCCTAATTAGTGAAATCAGATGAGGCTGAGCTAGGTTGGAATACAAACCGTTAGACACTGAGATCCTAAACGAACAGAACTGGGGAACCCTCACCTATAACCTGTGCATAAAGGGTTCTATATAGTGCCAAATAAGGGTTCTTTGGCAGTGGAACACTTTGGTGCTATATAGAGCTACTTTTTTAACATTTAACCTAAGACGACAGGACAGGACGCCTTTAACCCATCCATGCAGTGAACACACACATATTCTCACTGTTTGACAGTGACAATGAGCACACATGCCCAGAGCGGTGGGCATCCATCGCTGCGCCACCCAGGAAACAAAGAGGGTTCCAACAGAGGCAGCTTGACAAGCCTGGGTATCGAACCCACCTATTTTCTCTCCCCAATTTGGACTGCCAATTATCCAACCCTTACGTAAACCCCCACCCCCATGGCACGCGATGCCCCTGACACCAGTAAGGGGGTACTAGCACACGCCCCCTACATCAGGCAACCAGGCAACCAACATTGCCTGAAGGGAAGTGGCGCATACTCTGCTCCAACGAAGCGATGTGGGGGGAGAGCGCCATCTACCCACCCTGGCAAGGCCAAGTGTGCTATTTCTGGGCCTCGGCTGCCATTGGCTAGCAGCATGACCGGGATTCGAACCAGTGATCCTCTGATCATAGCGACAGCACCTAGGTCAACTGGACCACCCAGGGTCCCTGCATTCCATTTTTTAAAGCAATTAAATGGAAAACAGTTGGTTTAAAATTGAAGTTTAATTATCTTTATCATTTCTAATAGGTTGTCAAAGCTGCTGGCCCCGCTTTCTGCTGGCCCCGTCGTCATAAATCATTCATGCAGTATAACAGTTAAAATGAGGGGGGGGGGGGGGGGGGGCACATGCATTATTCCCAAAATGTGGTCACCTGCAAAACGTGAACATCATGCCTGGACTGCAGCAAAGCCTCAGGTTTATCCAAAGGTCCTACTGTCTGGGTGTACTGTCAGCACAGTCTTTGCCCATTAAGATATAGACAAAGCATTTTAAACTAGACCTATTAATAATTGACATGCTCCAAGAGTTTGGGGCCTGCAAATGAAATACAATTATTATTTAATACAAGATAAGTGTCACCGAGGCCTCATGATAAATTTAAAGAAAGTGCCTTATTAAGTCCTTACCTTCACCGTCTGTCCGGCCTCGGGTCCGTCCTATTGGGAACAGAAGCAGATAATTAGAAAGGGTTGGGAATCCGGGAATATCTTGGTCAATAATTCAGCAGCATTTAAATTTCAGATGAATCGTGGCACTGCTGTGTCACCACATGAATCTCAAAGTGTGTTTTTCTTTCCTGGCTCTGTTTTTTTCGCTAACGCCCTTGCGCATGACAATCAAGGAAGGAAAAAAGGAATGAAAATAGTTCCTGAAAAGTTATGAAAGTGCAACTTTTACTAAAGTAAAAAAGCTGATCTTTGAAGATGACGATACCTGATGTCTGTGGTGGTCTTAAAATTGTCATTGCAGTCAATGATCCGAGCCTTAACTATGTGTTTTACCAAACAGCACTTCTACCTCTTTAAACAGAAGTCATGGCTGTGATTCGGAGACTTTCAGTCCACTTTGGCACCCAGTCAGGTGGAGCACTGGTCATTAATATGCATTAACTCATTACCGTTGATTTTAATTGGCTGTTACCGAGGTCACACATAAAATATTGCAGTGGTAAAGAGACTGTGGCACACAGTTCGTCTGCAAACATCTTTAAGGACGATTTAGCGGTGCACTATTCTACTGTGCAGCGACACCTGCACAGATATGACCTTTAAGCAGCATTTTGAAGAATTGCCATTTCTTGCTCTTTGGCTCCCCCTACAGTCGAGAGGTGTAATTCGTACTTTGAGCCATCGTCACTAAAGGACATGCTTTTCTGGACAAGCTGAAAGATACAGGACCCTCACTGAAAGTGAGAGAAGCATGTGGACTGAAGCTGTAGAGTAATATTACAGGATGTTTCATCTTCAGAGTTCCATTCTGCAGTTAGCAGCGTGGAATAGCATGGGCAGCGGCGCTAATTTCCGTAATACAAGTCAATGGAACATTAACATCATTTTTAAGCTGTTTTTTAAGGTGAAAATGCTACATAGCGTTGCTTCAAAGGAAGAGTCATCAGAAGAGCATCTTTCCTGCATCTTCACCATAAACAATTCGTGTGAAAGGAACATCTTAATGAGCCGTATGTTTTATGGAAACAAGTATTTGGGCTGGTGAAGTGAAAATGGTCCTTTTTGGTAGCTGAGTGAAGGTATGTTAGAAGAAAAAAGGGGTGGAAAATTTCATGAAAAGAACACCTCTCCAACTGTTAAGCATGGGGGTGAGTGGATCATGCTTGGGGTTTGTGTTGCAGCCAGTGGCACAGGGAGCATTTCACTGGTAGAGGGAAGGGGGTGGTGCTAAGTACTGACCATGGAAGATGGAACAGGAGGGCAGACTATAAATATTTTTGGCTTGAAGTCCGAGGTCTGCTTTCCTGTGGCCACCCTTGGTGGTAGGTGATGAGGCACCAACCAGTCCCATTTATAATAGCCCGGGACAATGTCATGAATATGCATTAGCTCATTACCATGTCATTTTTTATCTTTTTTTTATTTTTTTTTTTTAAATCTACTGCAGCATTGAAGCCCCTGACTTTGTGAACAGACTTACTCCCAGTGCCAACATCTGTCATAGATTCCAGATCACATCGCCTTCCTCTACGGTTTAGCTGCACCAGGAAGGTGCCGTTATTTCTCCCACGATAAACACTTTGGATCTTTTTAATTTTCCACGGCTCTTTATTTCTACAAGAAAATGAAAGACCTCCAGCATGGCACCTTCCTTTTTTTATTGGCCGCTGTATCTACAGTGATGCCTGGGACAATCTCCTGAAAGCAGACACATCTAATCTCCCATCTCGTCTCACTGCCTCTGGGTGAAGGAATATTGATTATTCCCTTTCGTCAGATAAGTGAAATGATTTTCTTTTGTTAGGCCGCACGGCGCGGCAGGAGAGAGCCATTTGGAATTAGCATACATATCAAAGGTTATGCAAAGTAAAGGTACAAAACACCTCTCTCTATCTCTCTCTCTCTCTTTTTCCATCTCTCTGCTTCTCTCCGTCTGTCTCTCTCTCTCTGATTTGTTCATACATGACTCCAGCAGGTGGTGTCCCTCTGTTGCTTCTCAATGCATTTGAAACCATCATTTGATCATGTCCCGCAAAAAAGCCCTTAAAGGCAGTTGTTCAAGAACAATAGGAACGCCATGAGTGATGCAGCTACACGGCCTTCATAAGCTGTCATAGTTACCGATGAATATGCGCGTCCACGGCAACCGTGCAACATCCCCAAAGATGGGATACCATTAAAATAAAGTTAAAGGTGCACGTATTTGTGGGTTCTCCGCATTTGACCCATCTGTGGTAGTGGACACACACACATACACTAGTGAACTAGAGGCAGTGAGCCAACTTCACTGCCCAGGGACCAGAGAGGGAGAAGGGGTTCGCTCAAGGGCCCAACGGTGGCAGCTTGCTGAGCCTGGGTATCGAACCCACAACCCTGTTATCAATACCCGGAGCTTGGATAAAGTGACTAAAATGAGGCATCTGTGTTTCCAGTAGCTCGCTGAAGAAGAGGTGTGTGTACTGCTGGACAAAGCATCATCTACAGTGGTCCTGCTGGAACACGCCCCCTTCAGTCGGGCTAAAAGTGGCAAAACATTCAGCGGCACGGCTGCAGCAATTATTAGGGAAAACGGCCAAACCGGGACTGAAACAAGCGGCTATCTGCTTAAGCAAAAGGCAGCTGGAGTCGACAGCGACCCATCCAACTTACCGAAGAACCAACGGTCCATGTACAGCGATGCATAGCCAGGAACGTCCAGCTAACTGAGGCTCAGATCTCAACCGCCTCCTATCTGAGAGCACAGAGTCTAGTGATTGTCTTCCACGAGTGTTTTCAGGCTCGTTTAGTAGACTGGCTCATCCAGGTTTGCTTGCTTTCCCTTTTAAAGGACGAATTATTTGTGTATTTTATAATTTTTTTGCTATTTGTAAAATTCTTAAATCATTTCAATATGTGGGGTTAGCAACACAAGCTGCAAAAAAAAGGGTGCTTTTGCATACGGACACATTTAAAAGCTCATGATATTGAATTTTATTAATATCATACAGGACAACATGTCCAGCACGCCAGGCACTGACTCTGCTCACCTGTATGGCAATGGTCAAAGATGATGCCTTATAATGCTGCTCCACAATGTTGGCCACTCGCTGGGTGGTGGTGAACAGGTCGGCCACTTCATCCGGACGCAGGTCACGGAACCGCTCCACGGGTCTCAGTGGACACACTAAGACATCTGTGACAGTGGCTGGTCAAGGAAAAGTTCAGTGGTAACAGTGACAGTACAATCGTATGGGTTTCATGTTCAGAACACCTGCTTTCTCTGGATTCCCAAATCTTAAATACCCATTTATTAATAAAAAATTATTAGCTCACAGTCAATACAGCAAGTTAGCCTGCTAGTCTGTGGTTAGCACATTAGCTCACAGTTAATATGCAAGTCCGAATGCTAGTTTGAGATTAGCGCATTAGCTCACAGTCAATATGCAGGTTAGCAGGCTATCTTGCGGTTAGCACATTAGCTTACAGTCAGTATGCAAGTCAGAATGGGACAGAATGTTCATACGCAAGTTAGCATGATAGTCTGCATTTAGCACATTAGCTCACAGTTAATATGCAAGTCCGAATGCTAGTTCGAGATTAGCGCATAAGCTCACTGTTGACACACAAGTTAGCAGGCTAGATCTGCAGTTATCGCATTAGCTCACAGTTAATATACAAGTCAGAATAGTAGTTTGAGATTAGCGCATTAGCTCACAGTCAATATGCAGGTTAGCATGCTAGTTTGTGGTTAGTGCATTAGCTAATAGTTAATAACTAAGTGAGCATGCTAATCTGAGGTTAGGACATTACTTCATAGTTAATACAGCAAGGCAGCAGGCTAGCTTGCGGTTAGCACATTAGCTTACAGTCAATATCCAAGTCAGAATGGGACAGAATGTTGATAAACAAGTTAGCATGATAGTCTGCGTTTAGCACAGTAGCTCACGGTTAATACACAAGTCAGAATGCTAGTTTAAGATTAGCACATTTGCTCACTATTGATACACGAGTTAGCAGGCTAGTCTGTAGCAAGTGCATTAGCTCACCGTTACAATATGCAAATCTTGGCACCCCACATTTGGCCTAAAGTTTGTGGACAAAGCTGTGTAACATTTTAGCACCTACACTTTAGCCAAAAGTTTGTGGACACAGCTCTATTAGCCAAATGTATTGGATGAGCTCATGCCGTAAACATCTTTGCGGTGAGTGCATTAGCTCAAGTCAGCACGCTAGTTTGTGCTTGGCGCATTAGCTCACAGTTAATACGCAAGTTAGTACGCTAGTTTGTAGTTATGCTGCCTTCGAATCATGAAGGAAATATCGCATTTACGAAATCAGTGCCCATGATCGCCACCACAAACTCATATTTACGATGTTTTTTTCCGATGAGCGTGTCAACAAAAATTGCTAAGTGACATAAACGATCACTGCTAGCCAGTAGGAACGTCTGTCAGCTATTAGCTGTAGCATCGGGCATGTAGCGCTCCCCTGTTAGCATGTTTATCTGCGTACTGATGCTGCATTAGCGGCAGCGCTAGCAGCACTGTGTGGTGGGGAGGCCTCAATTCTGCCTGCCTAACCACACCAGCCAGGGGCATAGACAGGAACCAAGGTGAGACGTGAACCCTGTGTTCCTCTGGACCTGCCCTGAATGCTAACAGGGCAGGTCCAGAAACCACAGTACCGGTCAAACCGTTCGAATATATAAACGGCTCTGATGGGGAAGATAGGCTCAATTTGGAATGGGAATGGATTACCCATCCTGATAAGCATCACCACTCAGGAAAGAAAGCTCTGAGAACAGCATTGCTTATACTAGAGCACACACACACACACGTATATGCTCACACACACACACGTATATGCTCACACACACACACAGAAAAAAAAATTAACGCATTTATTAAACGGCTTTATCAGAAACCGGGTATCAAAGAGCTATTTTCGGCCTGTTAGAACTTCTCAACCTCTCCACCTCCTCCTCTCTCCGAATCAAAGCTCTGCAATGAAGCTCAACGCTTGGGGAGGTATGGAAGGGGGAGCTCCTTCTAAATAAATCCAACCCTGGCGAAGTACTACAAGACACACAGTGCTTTGAAGGCAAAAAGGTCACGGGAACATATTGCTCGGGAAGTTTCACAATCCGAGAGACACAGCGAGGCGGCGCAGGGGAAAGTAATCAAGCTTTCGCGGCTATTTTAGGAGAAGCGCTAGGCTAACGGGCGCTAGCACTTAAGGAGTGAATGTCCAAGGGATGAAAAACATGTTGCGGCTGCCTCGCCGGTCACTGGATCGATAGCCATGCTCTGGCTACTTCTCCTCTCCTCTCCTCTCCAAAACAAAACAAAAAAAAAAAGAAAGAATCCAAAGCTTTTCTTGGCAATCAGGTTTTAGAGCACTAGAGTTGGAGAGAGGCGCGAGGTAACACGCTAGCATGAGCTTAGTCAATATGTCAATATCGAGAGACTGTATTTACTTCTGCTTGGATTCAGCCGAAACCAAAGGGTGTTTAGAGAAGTCTTACGGACCACCCGACATCGCATTTGTACGGCACCTCCTGAGAGAAATTAGCTTAGTTACCTACTAGCGTGAGAAAGTGTTAGCTTTAGGGTTTAGCTTTAGCCTTTGATGTTTACAAATCCTGAGCTAATTTAATTATAATAATTATAATTAGTTCTATTATATATATTAATTTCGGATTATTCTGATTCCGATTATTAATATTTATTTTTGGGATTCGATCCAGCGATCCTCTGGTCCTGGTGGCAACGCCTTATTCCGCTGGACCACTCGGCTGGACCACCAGCTGCATTTTCACAGAAGAACAAGGTTTAGAGTTGAGGTTAAGGTTAGGGCCAGGGTTAGGATTAGGTTTTGGGTTGAGGTTAGGGCCAGGGTTAGGATTAGGTTTTGGGTTGAGGTTAGGGCCAGGGTTAGGATTAGGTTTTGGGTTGAGGTTAGGGCCAGGGTTAGGATTAGGTTTTGGGTTGAGGTTAGGGCCAGGGTTAGGATTAGGTTTTGGGTTGAGGTTAAGGTTAGGATTAGGTTTATGTCTGAAGTTGAGGTTAATGTTAGGGTTAGGGTCAGGATGAGGTTTAGGATTAGGTTTGGGATTGAGGTTAGGACAAGGTTTCGGGTTAAGGTTAGGGTTAGGTTTTGGGTTAAGGTTAGGGTTTGGATTAGGTTTTGGGTTGAGGTTAGGGCCAGGGTTAGGATTAGGTTTTGGGTTGAGGTTAAGGTTAGGATTAGGTTTATGTCTGAAGTTGAGGTTAATGTTAGGGTTAGGGTCAGGATGAGGTTTAGGATTAGGTTTGGGATTGAGGTTAGGACAAGGTTTCGGGTTAAGGTTAGGGTTAGGAATAGGTTTTGGGTTGAGGTTACGTTTAGGATTAGGTTTATGTCTGAAGTTGAGGTTAATGTTAGGGTTAGGGTCAGGATGAGGTTTAGGATTAGGTTTGGGATTGAGGTTAGGACAAGGTTGCGGGTTAAGGTTAGGGTTAGGGTTAGGTTTTGGGTTAAGGTTAGAGTTTGGATTAGGTTTTGGGTTGAGGTTAAGGTTAGGATTAGGTTTATGTCTGAAGTTGAGGTTAATGTTAGGGTTAGGGTCAGGATGAGGTTTAGGATTAGGTTTGGGATTGAGGTTAGGACAAGGTTTCGGGTTAAGGTTAGGGTTAGGAATAGGTTTTGGGTTAAGGTTACGTTTAGGATTAGGTTTATGTTTGAAGTTGAGGTTAATGTTAGGGTTAGGGCCAGGATGAGGTTTAGGATCATTTTTTGGTGTTTGACGTTGAGGATAGGGTCAGGGTCATGATAAGGGTTAGGATTACATTTTGGATTGAGGTTGAGGTTAGGATTAGGGCCAGGATAAGGGTTAGGATCATTTTTTGGGTTGAGGTTGAGGTTGTGGTTAAGGTTAAGGTTAGGGTCAGGGTTAGGGTTAGGATTTCATTTTGGATTAAGATTGAGGTTAGGATTAGGGCCAGGGTGAGGGTTGGGCTTTAGGTTGAGGTTAAGGTTAGGTTTTAGATTGAGGTTAGGGTTAGGGCCAGGGTGAGGGTTTGGTTTAAGGCTAAATTTAGCATTAGGACCAAGATAAGGGTCAGAATTAGCGTAAGGCTGGGTTAGGTTTTGCTTAATGGAAGAAAGGTATTGGGTCTACTTGCTATGACAGTAACAATAAATCTACTGAAATTAGTATTAGTAATATTAATTTTAACATTAGCATACTGCATATTTTCACCCTCACATATACATATATCACCACGGTCCTATTTGAACCCCCCACCCCCACCCCCAGCCACGACATCCTAACTATAGGGACCCGTGAATGTCAAACAGCTGGGGCTATTCTCTGTTAATAGAGGTTTCTATTAACCCACTGGGCCGCGGGCGGGAACATAGCCTGTTTAAAGGGTTAAACACTTATTCTTTGAATTTAGGAGCTTCACGGTTGGCGTTTTTATATATGAGTATAGGTTTTAGTACAAAACAAACACTGATGCTGGACTGATTTGAACAGATGGAATGAATTAAGCTGAAATACACCAAGAGGCCAACAGAAATCTAGAACCTTACAGAACATCATGGGTGTATTACATCACTACGTTCATCAGATGAAGAAAAACAAAACAAAACAACAACCCCAAGTGCCTGTAAATGAATGTAACAGCAATGCCATAAATCCACGGGCTAAAGTAGATACATCTAGTCAAGTAGATAAAAGAGACGCTTGAAGCGGCTACTTGGGAGTTCAATGAAAGCAAATCGTCACCTCGGATGACAGGCATGAAACGTCGGCCCGTTGCTCTTGGAGGGAGATGATTACATGCTGCCGTTTCACGGCACAATGGACACGCCGGAGCCAGGCTCCTCCCTGGAGCCGGCCAGCGTGGCACAAATGATCAGTCACTGCTGCTTTCATGTTCGGCCCGGCGGAAGGAAATCAGATATCATATTAACTGATCTCTTCCCTCCCCACTGCAGTCCGCCACAGAGCAGTCACCGGGGAGGAAAAATTAGGACTGGGCTTCAAAAGAAGAGACAAGGCGAGAGAGCAGAAGGAGGAGGAGCCAAAGAGAGAGAATGAGAGAGTGTGTGTTTTTTTTTTTTGTTGTTTTTTGGGGGGGGTGATGTTGAATGTTTGCTGTTTAACTACAGCAACTCTTTAATTCCATCGCTGAGCAACTTCGCATTTTCTTAATCTTAGCATTAGTGATGCATGAGTCTCAGTCGGTATCGCTAACATCTCCATGCTCCGCCCAACAGTGGGTTCTTATGTGGTTAAAGGAGCTGGGTTCGAGCCTATAGAAGTTCAGACCCCCCCCATACATAACAAAACTTGCGATCCAGAAAACAGACCTCATACAATATCGCCCACTGGCTTCGTCCAACATGGCAACCACAGTGTTTGCATGCTACCTATTGTCCTCGTCCAACATCGCTACCAAGGTGTTAACACGCCATCCACTGGCTTCGTCCAACATCGCTACCATAGTGTTAGCACACTGCCTAACGACCTGGTCTAATATTGCTACTGAGGTGTTAGCACGTCAACCACTGGCTTCATACAACATCGCTACCATAGTGTTAGCACACTACCTAATGACCTGGTCCAATAACGCTACTGAGGTGTTAGCACGCCATCCACTGGCTTCGTCCAACATCGCTACCATAGTGTTAGCACACTGCCTAACAACCTGGTCTAATATTGCTACTTAGGTGTTAGCACGCCATCCACTGGCTTCGTCCAACATCGCTACCATAGTGTTAGCACACTACCTAATGACCTGGTCCAATAACACTACTGAGGTGTTAGCATGCCAACCACTGGCTTCGTCCAACATCACAACCGCAGTGTTAGCATGCTACCTAACGTCCTTGTCCAACATCACTACTGAGGTGTTAGCACATCACCCACTAGCTTCGTCCAGTGTTAGCATGCTACCTAATGCCTCGTCCAACATCGCTACTGAGGTGTTAGCACATCACCCACTGGCTTCGTCCAACATCACAACCGCAGTGTTAGCATGCTACCTAACGTCCTTGTCCAACATCGCTACTGAGGTGTTAGCACATCACCCACTGGCTTCGTCCAGTGTTAGCATGCTACCTAATGCCTCGTCCAACATCGCTACTGAGGTGTTAACACGCCAACCACTGGCTTCATCCAGCATCGCTATCACAGATTTAGCACACTGCCTAACGACCTTGTCCAATATCGCTACTGAGGTGTTAGCACGCCACCCACTGGCTTCTTCAAATATCACTACCATAGTGTTAGTATGCTACCTAATGTCCCTGTCCAACATCGCTATGGAGGTGTTAGCACGCCACCCACTGGCTTCATCCAACATCGCTACCATAGTGTTAGCAAGCTACCTAGCAACCTCATCCAACATCGCTACTGAGGTGTTATAACGCCGCTTTCCAACATCAATACCACAGTGTTGGCACGTTGCCTCGTCCAGCATCTCTAACGTAGTGTTACCACACCGGCTAACAGCCTCTGGCAACATCGCTAAGACGGTGTTAACGGCTTGTAATGTTGACACAACGCAAGTAAACCGAATGCAGCACTAAATTGGTGCACTGGATTAAATCTACCAACAGCTTCTCAATGGTGCAATGTAATATGGAAAAACCATCAGACCACAGAAAGCACAAAGTAAAAGAAGGGAGCATGTTAGCTCATTGGGTGGCGCTTTGTTTGAATGGGTGGATTGAGTAATTGCTTTCCACAGACTACTTTGAGCTGCCACATGGCAGCAACAGAGCCCTTCAGTCCAGATCACAGCCAGAAGAAAGGCTCCTCCAAATCCAAAGCTTTCAGCAGAGCGAGATCACTAACCAGCACCCCCTGGGGCCTTTAAAAGTCAGGTTTCTTGGACTAACAGCAGAGAGCGAGGGGACAAATCAGTAACATGAGAATGTCTTGAATTGTCTTGGTCAAGCAAGCAAAGCTAGCGATACATCTGGATTCTGGCAATGCCAGAAATAGGTCCATCTAAAGGTCCATAGGTCCATCTCATGTCCCATCCAAAATGCTGGTGACTGGTGTCAAGAGATTGGACTTGCTGGTTCTCCGGGGGTTGGACAGCTGGTGTAACAGAATTGGACAGTAAGGGTCCTCCTCCTAGCATGTTCAGCTTTAGCTTTAGCTCCTCACATGACTCTGAGGAAGAATGTGCTAGCCTTCGCCCTTCTGGCTTGGTGGAAGCATGAGACAAGAGAAGCCCTAACTACTATATGGAATTAACAAGCCAAGAAAGTGATGTTCACGGACGGGACACAACATTTAAACCATTGACAGATGACAAATAACACTGATTATCTGGTTCCTGTGGCACCTGTTGATGGGTGGGACCGACATATTAGACAGCGAGTAAAGGTGATGTGTTGGAAGCAGGAGGTCACAATATGCAGTGGTCAGTATTTACCAAAACAGGCCTAAAGAAGGCCAACTAGTGAACCAGCAATAGGACCCATTGATGCGATCCATGGAAGCCCTATCTCACAACTTACAGGACTGCTGCTAAAGTCATGGTGCCAGGTACTACAGGATAGCTTTAGAGATCTTGCTTTGATGGGAGTCCCTGATATGATGGGAGGGTGACGCACCGTAATTGCACACTAACTGCTCAATCAGTAAATATTCTGATGGTAGCACCAATGGGCTTGGTCAGGTGTGCCACTCAGGAGCCCCAAGAGCCCCAATATATATATATATATATATATATATATATATATATATATATATATATACACAGTATATTACATAACAATTAGCACTAAGCTGAGAAGGTGTGACCCCCTAATAGTGTAGGATTGAGAGAGGAGGCTGCAGTTATGTTAGTGCACTTGGGCGCAGGCCAGAATGTCAATGCACTAGACGATGTGATCAACACACTCAAACTGTAGGTACGTGTCCCAGAAATCTGCCAAATTGCACAGGACCCACAGCCAATAAGAAGGATCCTGAAATCAAACCGTTATCCTTAATGACTAATGCCGTGGTTCTCAAACTGTGGGTTGCATAGCCAGCCCAGATGGCGTGCTACAGTCGGAAAAATATAGGTGCCAAAAGGAGTCCTTTGGAGCGATGCCATAGATGAATCGCTTTAGGCTCTGTTAAGACCCTTTCTTCCATTCGTTTTTCTTCCAATTTGGTACTGACAACTAACCCACCCCCTCCTGACATTAGGAGGGTAAGGACAGAACACATGTCTTCTCTGATGCATGCAAAGCCAGCCACCACCTCTTTTTAAACTGCCATCGCTGACCCCAAGAGAGAGCCAATTGTGCTCTCTCAGACTCCGGGCGCCGATGGCAAAGCGGCATGGCTCGGGATTCTGAGTTGCGGCCCCACGAGCGGGTTGCATGGTGGATTCGACCACTGAGTCGCTAGGAGCCCCGTAAAAAATCCCTTTCAATGGATGATGCTCAAAGCAGTGGTTCTCAATCTATACAACAAGAGGTCAAGAGAAAACGACAAGGACAAACAGCCACTTGTTTTGGTCATTTGCATGTTGCTCTTTTGACCCAATTTCCAAATGACTGCGTTGCCTGGCATCATTTACCCCATCCCACTGTCCCCTAACACTCTTGGGAATGTCTAGAGCATTTTCCTAATTCAATCCGTCAATTCATTGCACAGACCTGCATAACTACCTCAGCAGATGGACATTACCGTCCACTCCTGTCACTCAAACGTATTCTTTCCCCTCACTGCTGCTGCTGCTGCTGCTGCTGCTGCAGTTAGACAGAACCAATCGTATTCCACTCCATTTGATTTCAAAATTAGATTGAGTCATTTCCAGACGCCACAGCCAAACTCATGACAGCTGAAATCGAGACTAATAGCGTCGTAACTCCCAGAAATTGCGCAATCATAACTCATTTGATTATCTGAAGATGAAGATGAACCCTCTCCGGCCACTGTTTCCACTGAACACAATAATAACCAACGCCTTCGGGAATGACGGATAAGCCAGATGTCTCTGTATTTGACATCACTTCGCCATCCAGGTGCGTTATTGTTTATAATTTTTTTTTTCCTGTACAAAACAATTCCGTATGCTGCTCTATCAGCGTTGCCTGACCAGACACCTTCTCCTACACCTACACCTGGAGATGGAGATCAGCGCTGGCAACAGATAAACACCACTCTGATCCTATTATTATCTGTCATAACAGTCATTTGACCGCTTACATCTAATTTCCACTCTGGCTCTCTAGGCTCAAGGTCCATGTAATAAGAAGCCGGGCTGGAGATTGCCTTTACATTGCAAATGCAATCAGGCTTGTGTGGGGGGAAAAACATCTGCCCTCGAACCTTATCATTTTCCACCGTGATGCTGACATTGTCTCTGGCTTACTTCTTTTTCTTCTTCTTCTTTTTTTTCTTTTTTTTGTTGCCAAACTAGCAGCCCCCCTCCCCCCACTTTACATAATGCAGTGGGAAAATTGAGGAGCCGGATTAGGTGAGCGGAAGAAGTAAACAAACAAACCAACCCGTAAAATAAATAAACAAACAAAACTCCAGGTACGAAGGAAATACAATTGGGCCGCAAATCCCCTGATTAGGCCTCGACAGAGCGTCTGCAGGCAATCCTGTCGGAACAGAAATTAAAACGGTAAGTGCCGCCACCGCCAACGCCGCCACCGCCGCCGTCAAGAGAGCGATATTTAATATAACGATTAGTGCTCAGCTGAGGGAGTGTGACCCCTCTAATAGTGTGGGATTGAGAGCACGGGCGCAGGCCGGAATGTCAATGTGCTAGGCAATGTGAGCAACGGTGCCCGTCCCAGAGATCTGGGAAATTACACAGCACCCCGGCCAATGAGAACGACCCTGAAATGAAACCGTTAGCCTGCATGCACCAGGTAAAGCCAGGTTCCAGGTTACTGCCTTTATGACTAAAGCAGTGCCTCTCACACTGTAGCATCCTAAAGATGGCGCACTAAAGATTCCAGAAAGAGTTCTTATCCAGATCTTATCCAGAGCGACTTTCAGATCCCTCAAAGCTTAAATACTACTCAACACAAGTCAATATGGAGACCATAATACTCTACACTTCGCCCAAGTACTGTCGGAACAGTCGGTCTTCAGTCTTTGAAGAGTTTGAAGACAGCGAGCGTTGGACTTTCAGAGGAAGTTCGTTCAACCACTTTGGTGCCAGGACAGGAAAAAGTCTGGACGCTTGTCTTCCGTGGATCGTTAGGGATGGCGGGTCGAGCCGAGCCGTACTTAAAAAGCGAAGGGCTCTTGGTGCAGATCGGCTTTTGACCATTGCCATCAAGTACGAAGCTTCTATGTTCACCCCAAGACAAAGAGTATTAGCAGGATTTAGTTAAAACTATATTCAAAACCAGTCTACCTTACAAGCTAAAGATGAAACCCAAGTAAAGAAGCAAGCACACTGATTCCTGAGTGGCTACATACCTGATTTATCAAGAATTGAGGCTGTTGGCCTCAATCAGCACCTCAAGCAACTACTGAGCACAAGATGAACCCCAGGTAAAGAAGAAACAAACATTATAACCTTATTATTAGTTAGTTATTTAGTTATTATTTAGTTATTATTACATTACATTATTATTATATTAGTTATTATTATTATATTATTATTATTATTTATTACTACTTTTTAAAGCAGTTATTAGCATCAATTAAGTAATTTCAATAGTTCTGTTATTATTTGTGTATTGTACATCCTAATCTTTTCCCCGAGGTTTTAGGTGTCTAATCTAATTTAGTTATTAGGTAACTAACCTAGTTTGTCAGTGGAAGCTAATTAATAAACTGCTTATTACTACTTTATTAAATGGTATATAGCACAGAGGCTTTTTCAGAGCATTTTCTATGTGTATAAAGGCGTAGTAAACACTAAGGCGTATTACTCAGTAACTACAGGGACCTCTGTAAAAACTGGTTGGGACTATTCCTTAGCAACAGAAGTTATAATATAATAACACTTTCGGCTCACCGGTGGACCCCAGGCTGTTTGAGGGGCTAAAGCAGTAGTTCTCAAACTGGCCCTAATTTCCAAGGGCATTGGAAAACCATTATTACCATATTATTAGTTAGTTATTTAGTTATTATTAGTTTTTATTTAGTTATTATTACATTATATTATTATTATATTAGTTATTATTACACATGGCTGCTTATAACTACTTTATTAAGATACTTTCAATAGTTCTGTTATTATTTGTGTATTGTACATCCTAATCTTTTCCCCAAGGTTTTAAGTGTCTAATCTAATCTAGTTATTAGGTAATGTAAGGTAGTAATTAATAAACTGCTTATTACTACTTTATTAAACGGTATATAGCACGAAAGGCATTTTTCAGAGCATTTTCTATTTGTGTATTACACATCATAATGTCCATCATTACACCTCTATTAAACCAATAGCTAGTAAATTAAACTGTCAATAAATGCCAATGAACCACTACACTACATGTCCAAATGTTTGTGGACACTCCTTCTAATGACTGTAGAGTAGTACTGCCAACAGAACATGAACCTTTTAGCACCTCGCCTAATGCCAGGCATGGGCTAGAGGGTTATTGCATTGAGCCGTGGAGCCGTGGAGCAGTGGATCTGCGCTCTCCTGAAGCTTTGGTTGGATTAGGTCTTTGTTACGGTTGAAGAACCACTGGACTAAACCCATCAAACGTCCAGTACATTTGTGTTTCTTTCCACAGGAAATGTTAGAGAGTGAAAAATGGTGAGTAGACTTTTCCACCCTCTGAAAACAGCTCAAGTTTTGACACCTAATATAGCTATTTTGGATGCTCAAAGTGGACGCCTCTGGACACAAGCTGCGAGACGCGAGCTGTTAGCCCGGGACGAACGCAGTGGGCGAGAAATGAATCCAACTACCTCTAGCCCCCCAAACACCACCTCCCCACACACACACACTTCAAGCATAGAACTGTCAAAACAAAGAGCTTGCCTCGCTCAGGTAGCCATCCAGGCTGTCTGGCTGATTAGAGTTGAGCAAAAAAGGGCAGAAAAAAAAACCCTTAGCCCTCTAGAGTGACACCACACCACAGATGAAGGCTTTGTTTTTGGGAGGCTTCTTGCTAAAAGATGTGTGTGTGTAAGAGTGTGAGAGTAAGAAAGATAGAGAAGAGAGAAAAATGAGAGAGAATTGTTATCCCAGTGGGCATTTTGTGTTGTCATAATGTTGTGACAACATAGCGTCTCAATGTTGGATAATAGTTGTCAGTATGTTGCCTGCAGAGTTGAATTTAGTTTGATCTACCAACATTGAGGATACACTGACTATCTAGTGTCTCCGCAGAGCTGAATTTGCCTTGATCTACCAACATTGAGGGTAAGCTGGCTATCAATGTAGAGTTGAATTTATTGTGATATATTAACCTTTAGGACAAGTTGACGATCCAGTGTCCTAGTATAGTTAAATTGCATTGATCTACCAGCACTGAGGACAGGTTGACTATCCAGACTTGAATTTATGCTGATCTAAAGTGTTGATGGATGAATGTATGTTCATCTATCAACACTGAGGATAGGTTGACCATTCAATGCCATAGCAAAGTTGAATTTAAGTTTATTTAAAGTCTCTGCAGAGTTGAATTTGTTAATCTACCAACATTGAGGATAGGTTACCTATCTAAAGGCTAAGCAGAGTTGAATTTGTGTTGATGTACCGACACTTAAGATAGGTTGACTATCCAGTATCTTAATAGAGTTCAATTTAATTTGATCTACCAACATTGAGGACAAGTTGACCATCTAGTGTCTTAGTAGAGTTGAATTTATGTTGATCGCTTAACACTGAGGACAAGTTGATTATTCAGTGTCTTAGCAGAGTTGACTTTAAATTGATTTAAAGACTCAGGAGAGTTGAATTTATGTTGATCTACCAACATTAAGGACAGGTTTACTATCTAAAGGCTTAGCAGAGTTGAATTTGTGTTGATCTACCAACATTGAGGACAAGTTGACCAGTCAGTGTCTTAGTAGAGTTGACTTTAAATTGATTTAAAGTCTCTGCAGAGTTGAATTTGTTGATCTACCAACATTGAGGATAGGTTGACTATCTAAAGGCTAAGCAGAGTTGAATTTGTGTTGATGTACCGACACTGAAGAGAGGTTGACTATCCAGTATCTTAATAGTTCAATTTAAGTTGATCTACCAACATTGAGGACAAGTTGACCATCCGGTGTCTTAGTAGAGTTGAATTTATTGTGAAATATTAACACTGAGGACAAGTTGACTATTCAGTGTCTTAGTAGAGTTGACTTTAATTGATTTAAAGACTCAGGAGAGTTGAATTTATGTTGATCTACCAACATTAAGGATAGGTTTACTATCTAAAGACCTAGCAGAGTTGAATTTGTATTGATCTACCAACATTGTGGACAAGTTGACCATTCAGTGTCTTAGTAGAGTTGACTTTAAATTGATTTAAAGACTCAGGAGAGTTTAATTTGTTGATCTACCAACATTGAGGATAGGTTTACTATCTAAAGGCTAAGCAGAGTAGATTTTTTGTTAATTTACCAACATTGAGGAGAGGTTAACTATCCAGTATCTTAATAGAGTTTAATTTAAGTTGATCTACCAACATTGAGGACAAGTTGGCTATCCCGTCTCTTAGCAGAGTTGAATTTAAGTTCAGTGCTAAAGCTAAAGCAGTTTTTATATTCTAGCCAGTGGATGCAAAATAAATTCATCAGGAAATCAATCAAACTTATAAAATTTTCCAGATGTAGTCAATCTGTCTCGACAGGTCTGGCATCCAGGGGTAATTTCTTTATGGTTTCAGTCTCTTCAGCATTTAGCACTACAGCTGAGAGGCTACCATTGCACTAGGCATTAATGGTCATGCACTTTTCTTAACCCTCTCAAACCACATTCATGTCTTCATTACATCTTAATATGGTTTATGGCACCATATAACATACTCTTGGCTGAAGCTATTTTAGACAATAAGTGTTGTGCCACATTCTGACTTCCCTGCAGAATCATGCTCCCCAAAGTGCACATAAAGCACTGCCAGATTCTTTCTTTGGTTTTAGACACTGGTCTAGATTTCTGTTCGTTGTAGTAATGGTTCGCTGTGTTTTTCGGAACGGTCACTAGCCCAAGATAATGCAAATTTAGCGGTAAGCAACAGCATGCTACAAATGACATTATCTCAGAAGCAGCCCATAGAATTAAAGCGTACGACTTTTATATCTGCAAATATGAGCACTTTGAATTAATTAGAAGCACCATGATAGCGATATGCCCTGTACATTAAAGCTCCCTCTTTGCCTCACAGACCACCCCCCACACACACACAGCAATACACAAGCAGTAATTACATCAATTAGGCATAAAGAACTGCAATTACATTGTGAAGCATGGAGCATGTGTGTGTGTTAAGTGGAAAGGGGGTTGGTAGGTGAGTCTGGAGCGGCGGTGAGTAGCTGTTGGGGGGGGATAAAGGGGGTTTGTACTGAAATCAAATAATTTCATTTCATAGGTAGCACTGTAGCATTATTAGGTCTTGGGCTTCGGCTTAAATCCAGCCCAAAGGATGTGTATAGATTTTTTTGCGGATCAAAATAGGAGAATAAAAACATCACACCGTCACTGGCTGTTTGAGAAGGTGCGGTACGAAAAGTAAAAGAAGAGAAGATGGGAAAATATCTCAACTTGAATGTAATAATACTCATAAAAATGAAAGTTTGTTACCTCAATCCGATCCGAGTCTCTTAATTATGACTATCGTCCGATACCGGTTTGATCCGATCTTTGTGTTCCTATAAATAATACAGCCCCACAACCTAGGTAAACTGTGCTAATCTACACACACTACTTTTATAACAGCTTCTGTAATCAGACTAAACTCAAATCCGATCTACTTTGTCTGGAGCAACTTTCTAAACGACTGTTTTAAACTCCATAGTGTTTAATATCTTACAGTCCAGTCTGACTGACCTCCCTGACCATTTAGCTCCCAGCTCCTTTACAACTCTACAGTCTGATCACTTAGCGTGTGAGCATTAGCATTAGTATTAGCATTAACCTCCTCCTCGGTTCCTTCTGCGATGTTCAGAGCTGATTTAGAAGCAAAGAAAGGAGTGTGGTTCTCCCGCTGGTAGAACAGACCATTTCCACCATGGTTTGGTTTCTAACCAGGTGTATTTAGGAGGAAATATGGGATGGAGGTAATGGTATATCTTCCTAATGGAGCTAATAGCATACAGCAAAACCATTAACAAGTGCTAAACAGAAGCCAGACTCCCTGTTAGCCCTTAGACAGGGAGGAAACCTGCTATTCCAGAATCTGAGGAGGGATACAAGAACAGAGATGCCGAAACCTCCAATGTCCTAATACACATGCTTCATTTCCAGTGTCACTGCTGTGCCAATGAAAACACCGGGTGTGATTGAAGACACGGCATCCTGCAATTCAAGGTTGATTTTCTGAGATTCTCTGACCCATAACTCCACTCATCAGCACTCTACACACCCTGCTGCCCCCTCAGGTTAATGGCGGAGCGGGCACTCGCACACGTACACACTGCTTCACATGTGGCCCTCTGTCTTACTTTCGGAATGACAGACGGTTCCAGCTTGGCCTACAGAGTCATCCTTCACACATGATTAGCAAGGCAAATAGGCAGGAAGGTGAGCATATTGCGTGAAGAAGGTCCTAGACGTGACATCTGGAGTAGGACCTTCCGTGATGAAAGGGACATTTCAATAGGAAATGCTAATTTCGCTAAGAATGGACAGCAAAGGCCTGACCATGCTAGCCTTCTGACAGGGATATTTCAAAGGCGTAGCTACATCGATTTCAAAGGAAATCACCGGCTTTTACCTTCAGAAACTTTGGTGAACTTTGACACACAAACTGCTGGCCAATCCTTCGGTATGGCAACACCAGGATCCTGAATGGATGAAACATAGAAGCAGGACCAGGCCTAGAACTGTAGAACTGGCCTAGGCCCAAAAGCTAGCTGCACCAAAACCAGTGAGTTCTGCCTGGGTCAAGCCAGTATGGCAGTGAGGCACAAACTGTCTAGTGGAACTTTAGCATTGTTGTAGATTAGAGGTGGAGTCGCCAGGTTGCCTGATAGCACTTGACGGGTGCTCCTTCCCAAATCACGGACTGCTGGGGCCGTGATTTTTGGGTGGAGGAACCTCAGGAAACCTGAACCTGAACCTAAACCAGTGTCAGATGTTTGGGCCATAATTGATAATGCCGCTTACAATTTCCTTCTGAACACCACCACCCTCTAGCTAGGTCTCCACCCTGCCTCACACATGATGCCACCACGCTGGGGGGGGGGGGGGGGGGGGTTAAGGCCAACACGACACACGTGATCGTCCGAAACATCTGAAGCACCACCACATCTTTTTGAACATTGCCCACATACTCATTCGCATGGGTAAGGGCTTCCTCCCACCCAGAGAGTGGGTTGGACTCCCAGCCATGGATGGAACCCATGATCTTCTGATGATGGGTCAAACACTAAGACAGCTTCACCACTACAGGGCACCCCATTGGCTCGTTTTTTTTTGATGGACACATGGAAAGTAAACAAGAACACTATATGAACTAGACCAACTATGTGTCCTGACTTCCGCGACATCCTCCGAATGACAACAGAGCGGCACACAATGTGGGCGTCGTCACTGGAAGTGGCAGACAGCCTTCAGAGATCTCACACTCGGTTCGTGACTTCGCTGACTTTGCAGACTTTGCAGAGCGCTCTGCGCTGGAGTTAAAATGAACGGAGACACACTTTGGGAGAAGTGAGCGACAGCGCTACCGGAGGAGCCGTGATGAGGCCTGGCACAGGTGGGTGAGCCAGCACTGGTACACAAAGAGGGTAATCTCAACGCAATGCCGATGGCGCAAGAGGAACCGCAAAGAACGCAAGAGCAATAACTGCTTCCCATCATGTTCTTTTCAGAGCAACAAAGCTGCGCTGTACCAGCCCGAACCGCACCGCCGGCACAGAACGTCTGCCTGTTTTAACATCTGCCTACATCATACATCATCTGGAGTCACACACACACAAAAATGATAAAAACAAAACTAAACACAGGATCCAAGTCGGAAAAGGGGGACAGCAGTGAATGATGCATCTCATCTCAGTATAGGCTCAGCAGACAGCATTTTGTAAACCCTTTAAGAGCATGCATCTGTTTTACATTTGATGGATTATAAGCTACACCAATGCACGTTCATGAGAGGACTGATGCGTCCACATACTTTCATTTCTTTAAGAGCATTTGCAAAGCCTCTCCTGACCAGTACATTTCTCTTCGTGACCCTTCAAATCCTTTACAAATTCTGATGCATTGATGTTGGTGGGGGGGGGGGGTACTCCTAATTGCATTGGGGTACGATTGGGGGAAGAAAGGAGAAGATTAATGAAAAAGCTTTCTGAAATTTGGAGCTCTGCTACGGCATTAATCGGAGACAACAGCTAGCCCACCGCGACCACGCCGTAGACAAAGGCCTTGCGCCACGTAAAAAAATACCCGAACATCTGAAAAGGCACTTGGGTGAGCTTTGATATATGGCGAAAGGTATCACTCAACCAGAGACGTATCGCAACCGAATGATGAATAAACATATTACGGGAGAAGCAGGGTTTGAAATTATGTCTGGATGACTTCATATTTGCTCCATAAACCTGACAAGGGTCCCTTAAATAGCGGGCAGATTTACCGCCGGCGTTCAAGGAGAGCATCTACCTATAAAGTGTTTCATCAAGTGAGCGCAGGCGCTGGAGGAGCTATATAAGCCCTGCATCACCAAACAGGGTTAACATTAGCATTGATGCTGGCTTACACAGGAGGAGGTCACTGAAGGGGGTGTCTACTGTTCTTGAATGTTGTCTTTCTCAAGGCCCAACGGCGGCTAATTAGCAGCCAATCAATGTCCGTGCTTTCTTCATCTTTTTCTCGGTAGCAGCACTGGCAACTTTTCAACGTCAGAAAACCTGCGAACCAGCAGACGTCCTAGAGCTGTTGGTGGGGTAGGTGTGGGGGGGGGGGGGGGGGCGGTTTGTGGGTGCCGTCAAGTAAGGAAATTTCTCACGCTATATCTAGAAGCTTTCAGCATTCCAGAAAAAAAATTAGAAAGAGAAAGAGAGAGAGTGGGACAGAGCGAGAGAACGAGATTTCCCCTCCACTTCTGTCAATAACGAGTGCACCGCTCATTCGATAGCAGGCGTCCTGGGTTCTCCTTGCCTGTGCAATTATCACTAAACTGTCAGGTAGGATTAGGGGCTGGTAAGCCTCGGTGAGCGATCAGCAACACAAGGAAAAAAAAAAAAAGCCCAGAAGATCTGCAGGAATCAGGGGGTCTTACGGTACATCCTTCAAATGAAGCACAATGCAGGTGTTGGGGGAAAGCTCTGGGAACGGCAAAGGATAACGAATACACCTGTTCTCCTCGCAAGCCCTATCTCCCAGGGATCATGGTAAGCTTACAGGATCCCAGGTATGGATGTGAAGGCTTTAATGATCTCATAAGACAGTTATATAGCGTCTAGAACTAAATCCGGTCCTAAGATGTGACCTTTTAGCGCCATCTAGGACGGCATTTCCCACCCCTGGCTCCTTCTCTCGGATCCTCAACAAATAGGCCGGAAAAAGAAAGGTCGCTTGACTTCCTGGCGCTGCTTTGGTCCCACTGTTCCAATTGTAGCACCATCCAGTTCTGATTTGAGTTCTGTCACTCAGATCTCAGCATCTCAGGGATTGATTGAGATACGGCTGAAGGAGAGGCCTAATATAGATATAAGGAAAACTCACATAGCGCACATTGATCGACGGCAGGCGGCATCCCCAGAATAATGAGTGCGGGATTGGGACACTCCATCTCAGCAAAGTGGTGACAAATGATATGGGTTTGGATCAAAGTTCTGAACCAATTCCCCTGCTGAGAGGCTCTCACTTAAAAAAAAAGAAAAGAAAAACAACACACACACACAACATTGATCGTGCCAGGTCCATTTAAATTCTGCAGCTATACATACAAACACGGCCCCCCTCAGAAACAAGCCCTCGGACAGGAATTGACAGTTTTCTCTCGGCTAATCGATAGCATCAGTTCTGAAGCATCCTCCACATGTGATATGATCTGATATGATTAAACAAGAAGGGACACGAGGGTGCAATCAATAAACCGCCGCAACCTCCGAGATGAAATCAAGCCGTTCTGAAGAGCAAGCTTGTTTTCCAGCTTTCCTAACAGTTCGAGACGAGAGACTCGCTGAGCCTCGGAGGATCACAGGGTTCAAGCTGTCAGAAGAGACGTGACCTTAAAGACGCTGAGATGTCAAGGCATTAAGCCACTTGTGTCGGCTTCCTTTCCAGCAAGAGGACTCTCCACGCTCTCTACTCCCAGCCAACAGAGAGAGGTCAGGTGGCGGCGACTGAGAGTATTGGAGAACATTCCAAACATCAGGGCCGGCCCAGAGCAGCAGCCGGCTCCACAAGCAAGTCGGTCTTTGCCGCCACACTTTAGCGGATGCGGTTTTCCATAGCACTTTGAATTTTCCAGTCTGATCTTCAATGCCGAGGCATGCGGCGTCTGAATAAAGCCCAGGAAGAAAAGCACCGATCTGATTATTAGAGTGCAAAGTGGATGAGGTGAGGCGAGACCTTGGGCTGTGTTTAGCATGTCCCTAAAGGCAAGCCTACGGGGGTGATGCCGCCATTCGCGCCGTTTGTTCTTGAAAGCTTTGTTAGGGAAGAGAAACAGCGGTGTAGATTTGGGGCATTGCCTTTTTTCCCCAACATCACTGGAGGGAATAAGAAGAAGATGAAGGAGAAGATGGAGAGGGGGGTGGGGGGAGAGAGAGATTGAGAAAAAAAGAGAAAGAGAGAGAGAGAGAGAACTCCCTCCATTTGCGTTTGCGGTTTGAAGGCAGCAGACTGCTGGGACAATATTCGGATTTGGTCTTTGATGACAGTTAAGAAGGATGACAAAATGCTCTTTGTGTAGCCATCTGGTATGGAGATGAGAGAGGAGGAATCCGAGGAACAGAGAATCTCCTGTAATTGAAAAAAACAAAATCATGGCGGCGGAATGATGGGAAAGCTAATATTTGCGTGTCGTTGCTGATCCTGCTCGTTCTGGCTTTCCGCAGTGAATTGCCTTGCTAAAATGCCAAGGATGGCCAACAGCTACAGCAGCAACAACAAAAGCAACAATAACTACAACAGCCCCAACTTTTTCTATCCCGACCATTTCCGACAGGACCATTGTTTTGGCGTATTGCACGACAACGTCGCTACATTCGAACGGCAAGTTAGCGACACAGACACACTGTGTCTGTATCTGTATATTATGTCGAATGTTCCATGCCTCATAAAAGCTCGCGAAACTGTGTCTTCCGCCGGCGCGTTTCATAGGATTGTTGTCGCCTTTATTGTGTTGCAATTCTTTCAATAAGCTGCTCTGAAACGCTTCCCACAAACAGCCTTCAGTAGCGGAACAATGCGTGGATGCACTTTATAGTTATAACCCAGAAAACAGCCTTTGCAGCCTCTGAAAAAGACATCCCTTGTGCCGGGGAGATAAAGTAGAGAAATGCGAAAATGTTCACGAACGATAAATATTTGATTAGATCCTTTGTGAGGAATGATGTAGCGCTGTCACATTACAGCCTCCGCCGCGGCCTTGAGAACTAAGACTGCCACGTGAGCCTGGGCTCGCGAAAAGGAGACGCGCCACGCGAAGATGTCATCACGCATGCGGCTGGAAAGTTTACAGGGAACAATACAGATTACAGACAAAAGGGAAACAGAGAGAAGAAGAAAGGAGAACATCAGTGACAAAAGCAGCGAAGACTGCAAAGATGCCTGTGCTCTTGGCAAATAGGACTGCGAGCGAAAAAAGCAGAGCCCGTCGCCAAAAGAACAGCATTATTCCCGCGCCAATTAAAAAAGAAGAAGTGGCGCGGCTGCAACGTGGAAAAACATTAGCCCCTACTTAACACCAACTCCCGAAACAGGAAGGCTTCCCTGAATTGCTTTTATGGGAAGAAGCTCAAGGTAGTCTAGTTTTTTTTTCTCCATCTGCTGCAACAAGAAGGTTCCTTTGCCATCAGGAAAAGGGCAAATCCACCAGGGAACACGGCGCTGATCAAAGCATCCAGCCAATGATCAAAAAACAGCCAGCGAAAGGTCCCTGGTGGTACGGCCATGTTCTGCTGCATGTTGAATTCCCTGGTGCAAAAAAAAATAGAAGAAGAAGAAGAAGAAGAAGAAGAACACAACAGTAATAGCAAAGCACAAAGCTACGTTGCCTACTCTTGCTACCGTGCTCTCCAGCCCTCAGAAAGCTCTCGATCACAGCCTTGAAGGCAGGCCTGGAAGGCAGGAAAGCGATCCATATTTCAGCCAGATAATGATTTCCAAAGCACAGACATGTGTACGCCTGGACGAACCTTACGGTACCCCTCCCCTCCCATCCCTCCCGACATATCTGATCTGAACAGGATTTATTGAAACTTGCATCCAGAAGGCCACGTATCTCCGCTTTCCCGTAGCGGGAAAGGAAGCGTGGCAAAAAGTTGATGCCTTAAAGTGGAACAACAGCCTCTTCCAGCTTTAATTCGACGATATGATATTATATGATATGATGTGATACCACCAAAGCTTCCGAGAGACATGCTGCCTTTATCCCACAATGCCATTTCCTCTGGTCTGAGCAAAGCTTTTGCAATAATTTCGTAAGACTGTGTAAAGCTTTAGCGGGATTGTTTGCGGCGCGGTGACTTTGATTTAAGAAGCGTTTTATTTGAAAGGGGATGTGGGGAGATATCATGTTCTACGACAGACGAAATCCTTGATTTCTCCCGCCGTAAGCAGAAGCTCGCAAGAGAAACCACTTTGAGCTCCAATCGTTTTTGGTTTTTTTTTGTGACAAAGGGCCAACAAACGACAATAACGGCACGGCAGCACAAACCAAGACCATATCTGTGCTGACCGTCCTTCCTAATGGCAAACATGGCTCTGCGCTGGGAAGGGGCTAAAACGTCCTCAGATATTCCCAAAAGGAACTTCACCCTTTACCTCACACTCGTTTGCCCTAAAAGGTTCGGTATTTTAAAGTTCACGACTTTGCCTATTTACCACCCTGTTATTTTGCCTCGGACAGAACCATGCTGATTGTCCGGTTTTACTGGGCTTGTGGCTAGTGTACGGCATGGTGACAGGCCACAGCAGCATACCACTAGCCCAGCATTGCTTAGATAGTGTTACTGTCCTCCCTGTGTCCTCTCAGAGCAAAGTCTGATTAGCTGGCTTAAGAGATTGTAGCCAGTCAGCTGAGTAAACTTTTATCCTAGCACTCAGGAAGACCATTCTCCATTCTCCAGTGGGCCTAGCTTTAGCTTTTCAAGTGGTGTTTGTGATCCAGAACTAATTGTTCAGCCAGTATATTACTCAGTCCTAATGTTCTTATGGCTAAATGCAATCAAATCCTCACAGTAATGTTGTGTTAGCAAATGGGACGATCTGAAGAAAAAGACACCCTATAAGGTCTATAAGGTCACCATACCCAAATGCTAAGCAGTGGCTAGCAGCCTATAAAGCTCCCAGTATTGAGTGTTGTGGCGGAGCAGTGGAACAGTGTTTGGTGGGGGGATGGAGCTCCATCCGGTACCTCTGGGATGACCTTGAGTGGTCTTTGTGATCCAGTTCTAATTGCTCAGCACCAGTATCTTGCTCAGTACTAATGTTCTTATGGCTGAACACAATCAAATCCTCACAGTAATGTTCTAGTAGCATCCTGTGCAGGAGTTGTAGCCAGTCAGCTCAGTTAGATTTTAACCTAGCCTCTGAAGGCCAGAAATCTCCATTGTCCAGTGGGCCTAGCATTAGCTTTTAGCCTTTTCCTCCACTACACAGGCTTTTGAACACTGCAATGCACATGTCTATCCAACTTCCAGGGCCCCTCTCTTATTTTAAACCAGCCTAGCATTAGATGTTAGCTTTTTAAGCCACATATACAAATGGGACGATCTGGAGAAAAAGACACCCTATAAGGTCTATAAGGTCACCATACCCAAATGCTAAGCAGTGGCTAGCAGTCTATAAAGCTCCCAGTATTGGGTGTTGTGGCGGAGCAGTGGAACAGTGTTTGCTGGGCAGATGGAGCTCCATCCGGTACCTCTGTGCTCCAGAACTAATTGCTCAGCACCAGTATCTTGCTCAGTACTAATGTTCTTATGGCTGAACACAATCAAATCCTCACAGTAATGTTATAGTAGCATCCTGTGCAGGAGTTGTAGCCAGTCAGCTCAGTTAGTTTTTAACCTAGCCTCTGAAGGCCAGAAATCTCCATTGTCCAGTGGGCCTAGCATTAGCTTTTAGCCTTTTCCTCCGCTACACAGGCTCTTGTGCACTGCAACGTATCCCTCCAACTTCCAGAGGCCCTTCTGTTAAAGCCAGCTGGCCTAGAGTTAGCTTTAAGCTTTTTCGGCCAACTTGTTTAATCTTGTTAGCCAGAAGAATAGGATGTTCTGAAGAAAAAGCCACCCTATAAGGTCTATAAGGTCACAGACCTACTGAACCTGGCAACTAACAGGTGAGTTGAACCATAAGTGCAAAACTGCACAGGAATCCGGTACTGGAGGACTGCCCCCCACCCCACCCAAGTCTTCTCAGAAGAGCAGGGGCTGATATTGCAGCACAGGAAAGCTAACATTCTATTAATACCCCTGGTTTTGGAAGAAACGCTGGATGAGCAAATGTTCTTTTCATCAAGGAACCCAACTACCGACTCAAATTGAACCACTTCAGCCTGCTTACTTGCTGCTCATGCTGGAGCTGGGTCTGCTGTACGTTGCTCAATAAACTAGAAGAGCCGAAGGGAAACATAGGCATTAATGATTTTATTGCACGGGTAAATTCTGCAATTAAAGGTTTCCTTCTTGTTTGATGCAACAAAGTGCACGAAATGCTTTTATCATAATTGCCTTATGATTTCTATGATGTCTCATATTACAGAGACGCAATGCTCCAAGAAATTGGGGTGGGGGCGCACTCGAACAGAATGAGCAATGTTTTTTTTTTTTCTTCTTCTTCTTCCTCAAAATATCATATAAACTCTTACATAAGCACACAAAAGTGGCAGCGGCAACCAGCTGCCTGATTTCCAGCGTTTTCCTTCCTGTTCCATTCCAGGAACCGGCTGAGCGGGCTGAGCAGAATAGGCCGGAATAAAGCTCATTTTCGTTTATTCAGAGAAACGAGTGTGATCTGTCTGCTTTCGATTCCACGTCCTTCATGACGCTTACAACAGCCACCATGTATAACTCAGAGATTTTAATTATTCATTATTTAGTATATTAAGATTTTTCTAAGTTTAAGATTGGGCTGAGAAAGGTCTTACAGTCCATTTACGACCCACATTCTGTATAATACTAGCCTTAAAAACTATTATCAATCATTTCAGTGGTGATTCGTTATTAGCACTGCATTATTTATTTATTTTTTTTTAGATAATCCATCATTTAGATCAGTATTCTTAAGATCCCAAGACTAGGCTTAATCCATGTCTGGGAAACTAGCCCATGGTCCTAATACCTACATCATAACATATACTATACATATGGGATCTTTTTTATTACATTACAAGGACATGTGATGTAGTACAGGAGGGACATATTATTACACACACTGTGATTCGCACCGCCATGCCGCCGTGCCATGTCACAAAGGAAAAGTCGTCCAGGTCCCCCGAACATGACGACGCCACTTACAGTGATAGGACATACTTCCCATCCTGACAGCGTACAAAGCCAGCTTGTTTGCGTGTGCTCACAGTCACTAGGCCTCGCAAGAGCCTCAGCCAGGCAGAAAGGAAATGAGCTTGTGTCACTTATCTGTCGTGCAGCTCACCTGGGGAAAAGGCAGCATGGCACGCGGCCGGCCCTGATAACTAGTTAATCACTTCCTGCCCGACGCCTTTATTTATGAGGGACAACCCACATGCGGATACATTTTTTAATTTGCCGTATAATTGCGCGTGCTGTTAAATTGGGACGCAGGGCCTAGATTAAATTTAAAAGTCAAATGGCTCGTGGACTGGAAAGTTAGCGCTGCGCTATATATGCGCGCCGCCACTACGCCGATGACATTGAAAGCGCGGGCCTGTGTTTACGACTTTGCCGACGTTTGACGGACAGCACCCTGTAATTTCACAGATTGGCCTTTGCAGTTGGGAAAGACTCTTTCAATCAAAGATAAATGGGACTTCACATACATAATTAATGTCATTGTCTGACAACTGACATCAGCAGTCGCCACTGTCTTGAAAGACTTTGGCTTTTAATCAAGGGTTTAGATTAAAACGGCCTCATTTATTCACGGCCGTCTAAGTGAAAAGAGTAGCCTTCTCCTGAAACGTACAATTGTTTTACTTCCCAAAACTTCAATTCATAAAGTAATCATCATGCCTTCCCTTACCATCTCCTAACTGTGGCCTCCTGCCAGCCCTGGCCGAAGCCGTTGCATGAGCAATATGTGATTCATTTCAATTTTGTATAAATCCATAAAATTAGCCACTGAAGATGACAGCAGAGAGGGGAAAAAAGGCCCTGCAATCTGTTCAAAATGATGGATTGGCTGCAAACAGAGCGAATAACTGTGATTAGCAGGTGAAAACAGGGCCTGTCAAAGTCTTCTTCCAAGGAAGACCAGCGCACACACTTCTGAGTCAAAGTTGGAGGATGGAGGGATGAGTGGAAGCATTGCTAGCATCACTCAACCTCATGATCCCATTCAGATCCTACATTTTAAAGCCCATTCTGTTCATTTTTATGTACACCGATCAGCCATAACATTAGCACCACTGACAGGTATCTTCATCCACGGTGGCATCTGTGAAGAGAGCAAGTGAGCAGTCAGTTGTTGAGGGCGATGTTAGTGTTAAAATCGGGGCGAATCTGAAGAATCTGAGCCAAGGACCCGACTTTGACAAGAGCCTTGAACTTGTGATGTTCTAGACGACTTGATCGGAACATCTCCAAAACATCAGGCAGGTTCAGTCGGTGAACCCGCGACAGGGTCACGGACACCTCAATGATGCGATCTGCGTCTTGGGGCCTCAGAGGCCTGGTGGAGTCCATGCCTTGAATGGTGAGATCTGTCACGGCGGTACAAGGGGGACCCCTACTCAATATTAGGCAGGTGGTAATAACGTTATGGCTGAACCATAAAGGGCATGTGGCTACTACTGCCAAGCTTGACCAAACTGGTCAACCAGCTTTACTCCAAAGTTGTCAACCACTATGACCAGCTTGAACTTAATCCGCGTCATATGCAGTGCTGGTCAAAAGCTTAGGTTGACCAACTGGTTTGACCAACTGAACTAGCTAGCCTGTTAAGATGGACCAGCTTTTCAACCACCTTGACCATTAAAGACCAGCTTAGATCTAAGCTCTTTAAAACCAGCTTGATTTTCCAGCTAGAAACAGACAGCTAGGCTTCATCAGGTCATACCTAACCGAGCCACGTTACTGACGCTGTCATCAGCGATTGTTTATCGTCAGCCCAGGGACTTGAGTACACAATTAATTGCTGTAATTTGTCTCCGCCAAAGCTTATCTAATGGCAGGAACCCAAGTTTTGTGAAAGGATGCACATTATCAGTCTGAAAAATCGCTCGACTAATGGGGCCTTAATTTGATTTAATTACCGAGTTCATTAGCAGCGGAGAATTAAAGCATGTTTAGCTTCAGGGCTAGTCGATTCTCTTCCACGTTACCAAATTTCCCAGCATCTGGAGCACCTGTTCTCAGTCGCTGACAATTGGTGGGTGGGTAGGTAACGAATCTAAGCACTTAAGTGTGTGTGTTCATGTCGGAGGGAATGGGTATTTAATCCCATTGATTTGGGAGCCCCATTGTTTTCTTTGCTTACGCTAAAGAGCCTCGTTTCTTAGAATGTTTCGTTTAAGGTTCGAGTCACCGGTTCGTTCCCGTTTCCCAAGGTATGAAAACAGTGCAAAAGCGACGTGGGCAGGCTAATTAAGCGCTCTGTACCCGCCTGCCCCTGGCTTAGCGTGCCAGTTCTAATTAAGTACCATTACGGCAGCAGCGGGACAAGCCTGAACCGGGCTTCTCAGCGCCTCTCATGGCTTCGCTACTCTTCTGCTGGACACTTTTCAAAGAGCTTGCTAAATCAGGTTCCCCACTTGTGTTTAAGGAGACTCCGGAGGGAGCTCGGTGTATGTCACGCCGCATTCTTCCCACCCAGGCTACCCGTCAAGAGTGTGTGCATGTGTGTGAGTGTGGGTGCATAAGTGTGAAGTTTCTGTGACAGCAGGCCACCCCCAGATTGCGGTTATGGATGCAGTTGGCGGTAGCTCCGAGCAGGTCCTAGCCAGGCTAGGACATATGGGCTCTTTCAGACTGGCCGGGAAAGGTGCTACCTTGCTGTGTGTCTGTGTGTGTGTGTATGTGTGTGTAAAGCGAACTGAAGGCCCATGCCCAGCGGGGAGCAGACGGCGCCCAGCTGAGCCCCAGCTAACCCCCCTCAGGGCCTGGAGCACTACCCATAGACCCCCAGTGTAGCGTGGGGACCGCGGAGAGGCAAAGCACTTCAGACACGGACACACACACGAACACTCACACACACATACACAGCCTGGGGGCACAGAGGGAAGCTGCCCGCGCATGAGATGAGGCGTGTGTGGTTGTGTGTGGCGCGTTTGGGGAGGAGAGAGAGTGAGTGAGAGAGAGAGAGAGAGAGAGAGAGAGAGAGAGTACAAGCACTCAGTGCTCATCTTTCTGCCTTTCATTATTAGTTTATATAGCTGGGAATTAAAGGAATATTAGCCGAGTTTGAGAAATGGATAAAGTGCTAGTGTCTCTAAACTATTATCATTGTTGTATTATTATTTTATTATTAATATTAGTAGTATCATTAGTAATACTAGTAGTGGGAATAGTAGAACAACCTTAAAAAGGGGATTCTTTAAGGCTTCTTCAGTAGGAAAGGCAATTCTTCTATGGTTAATAGCGTTTTTTTTGGACAATGGTTCAAGTCTTCATTTTGTTGGATTTCTGAAATCAACACAGGGTCATAATTGTACATACTAGGTCAACAATATACACACACTCATTAAACTATTAAACCAGTTGTGCTAAAAGTTCCAAAATGTCTGTTAACTTTCTAAGAGCAAGGCCTTTTAACTTCCTGCCAGCGATCATGAGCAGTCCTTGGGTTGACCAACCAACACCCAGTACAAGGGAAAGTCCAAGAAGCTGAGAAGTGCAGATCTGTGAGGATGATGATGTTGATGATGATGATGATTGTAGATTTATACAAGTCAGGAATGTCCCTAAACAACAGCAGATTCCCTGCAAGATCCATCTACTCAACCAGAGAGCCAGAAAGAGCCAGAGGGAGCATGGCCAATTGTGCTCCCTCTGGCTCCGGCTGCCGATGGCAAAGCAACCTGACCTGGGATTCGAACTCACAATCCCTGGGCCATAGTGTCAGCATCCAAGCCTGCTGAGCACCTACAAGCCTACGCCAGAAGCATGTTGATGGCTATGACAGGTGTGGAAATCAATAAATATGTGGCTATATGTTTAGACCTGAACCTATAAAGCGAGAGTGTAAGAGAGAAAAAAAAAAGAGAGAGAAAGAGAAGAGTAGCTTATTGCACTTTGTGAAGCACCGGCTAACAAGCACTACATTCTAAGCTCCCTTTTAAATGACATAAATAAATATGAACCACCATTAGGAGTTTTTTGCCTCTCCCTTGTATTTTAATATAAGGTTGATTTATCCTCCTTGTAGGCCTACAATAAATAAAGGCTTTAACTAGATTTGACCTGCATATAAACCAAGCCAAATTGCCCCCTTTTACTCCATGCAGGCGGATTGTGTAGCGTTAGATAACAATCATATTCAAAAGAAAACACACACTCCGAAAAAGAAAGGAATAAAAACGCTATGGAATTGTTTGAGCTGCAGGCGAAGAAAGAGAAATAGCCCTCATAACAGCAGAGGGAGGGAGCAGAAATCAGGTTTTATGAAAAATCAAGAGAGAAGGAGAGAAAGGGAGAGATGCTCACCTGAGGCGAAGCATCTCTCACTCCCTCGCGGTGACACACTTCTTTACACAGCGGAAATCCAGCGTGTAATTGGAACATATAGAGCTGAGCGAAAACAAACCGTTTTGAAGGAGTGAAAGAGGGCAATTGTTTTTAACTAAGTGCATACATAAAATGGAAATGTGCTTAACTACGGGGCGGGATGTGGTGGTGGTGGTGGGGGGGTTTGTGGGGGTGGGTATATAGAGTTCGTCACTAATTCCATGCAGGTGGGATTTTTTTTATTATTATTTTTTTACAGCACAGTAACAAAGAGCATGTTTACAATATGTGCCATTATTCCGTGCCAAGCTTTCGTTTATTTTTACTCCCGTACTCCCCCTAATGATTTGATGGCCCGTTCATTTTTTGTTTTAGCCTCTTTTCCAGGCCTACTCGGGAGATCAGAGCAACCTCCGCCACCCGAGGGGTAAAAAGACCCCGGTTAAAGCCGCCAACGCTACATATTTCGCTCCTTTGTTCTCTGATCTCGCCACGATGACATTCATCCAAATGTAATCTCGCACGTTTGTTCGGTAATGAGAATATGGGGGGTTTCACAGTTGTCAGCGGAAAAAGAGGAATTCTCCACCTCACCTCCGAATCCCTACTAGCCTGGCCCATCATTTTCTTTTCCCTTGCATATTTTGCCCTTGACTGTGTTAATGCCGGCTGTCATAGCCTGTCACTGCCGAGTCCCTGCAAGAAAAAATATTCATTGGATTTCTCATTCAGAGATTCCGTCGTTTTCTTTTTCTCTTTCCTTTTTTTTCTTCCCCCAACTGGAAATTGTCTTTCACTTCACTGCTTTCCACCATTCTGAAAATGCAAAGCGCTAGCAATGAATTGTAGCGCCGTCTTCTTTTTGTTTCTTTTGACCGATTACATCACTCCACAGCCTACAATGAAACACTCCCGGTCCTGAGCTTGTCCAACGGCTTATAAAGCGACAGCTGCAAAGTCATCGTTCATCATCAAGGTCACCCAAACATTCAATTACAGGTGCAATGATCCGAAAAGGGGTGGCAAATAAAAGGAAAAGGGCCAACTTAAAGGGCCACATTCGCAAAGTGCAGCACCAGATGCACCGTAACGTTAAGGAGAAAGTATCACGGAATCACATTTGCCATGAAATCTGGCCCTGCTGCTTCAAAATATACCACTAGTGATTCATAAACCTCACCCTCACACACATGGGCAAAGCCATATTTTGTCCTCCGCCTTGCAATAGTGTTTACGCCACCTAGGAATAAGACAGCCGAAAGCATGACACATCCACCCCCATGCTTCACAGTTGGCAAATTCTTCATTTAATGAAATGCAGTTCCGTTATTTCCTTCAAATGTTCCCTTGCTGAATCCTGGTTGGACTCCATCAGTCCACTTCTAGACTCAACTAAAACCTTCTGCAGGTTCTTGGCAGTTATATGGGATTTACTGATTTGCCTTTCTTACCAGCATATGAGCAATTCTCTCAGATCTTTCTTGGCCCTCAAGATCTTAAAACCTCTTGACCGCCACAATTCCCCTGAACTGCCATTCACAGAAGTCTTACAGACCTCCCTTGCCTTCTGGGCATCAATTACTTGACCACCAGGATACAGGTGATCAGCCAGAATGTCTATGGATGTGACACTGACATGTGAAAAACCCCTCAAAACGCTGACGCTGGCCTACAAAGCCAAGACTGGACCAGCCAGCTTCTCTGTACTTGATGGTAATGGTCTAAAGCCGTTCTGCACCTCGAGCCCTTCCAGCTTCTAGTACGGCTCGGCTCGACCCGCCATCCCTGAAGATCCACGGAAGACAATCGTCCAGGCTTTTTTCTGTCCTGGCATTGAAGTGGTGGAACGAACTTCCTCTGGGAGTCCATCGCTCACTATCTTCAAACCCAGACTGAAGACCCTCCTCTTCCGAGAGTACTTAGGTGAAGTGTAGTGCCGAGTATTGCAGTCCCCATACTGACTTCTGTGTTTAGTAGTATCTAAGCTTAGAGGGATCTATTGGATCCTAGTCTATACAAACTAGCTATGCCTATTTTCTGAGCGAACAGTGAAGAACTTTTGCAAGTTGTCTGGATAAGACTGGTCAGCATTGTTCCTGTGGTCAGGAACTGACCTAAGATATGAACACTGGAGGACAATATGGCTACAGATGGGCCTCCTACAATGGCCAATGCGTAGAAGGAGCACAAGCTTGCTGTTTCTTCTAATGAAGTGGGTCATGATTGTAGTGAATGGGGTATATTTATAGTATAGTTATACTACAGCCATTTTTCCATAACACTCAAGCAGGCTTGCAAAGACATGTCAGTCTTTCATTCTCACCAGTTATTTTTAGACTCGGCTGTCAAACCATTTCTCACGACATCAGCAAATCCAAGAAGAAAAGCAGAAATCCGAGACTGATGAAAGACAAGGATTATTGCCAATCCTGACGTTCCTCCACAAACCACCCTTATTCCACATTCAGGTAGGCCTCCCATGCTCCCGTGCCACTTACACCCCATTGGCTTGGGTCAAGCCACAAGGGCCTCCAACCGCATGGAACATGGATTACTCAACTGAATCGGCCCATCCGCTTCATACCGAGCATTAAGCAGAGGGCAGAGGCCGCGGGCCTCCCCATCTCTGACCTGCCGCTCGGGATAATGGAGATTTCTGTTTTCCACCATTACGGCCCATTCCAAAGGGTCAGCAGATCATGACCAAATTCATGGCCTTCACCTACACATTTCTGGTTTGCTCATAATTGTGTGCTTTACCCTTTCTTTCTTTCATTGTTTTGCTCTATTTTTTGGAGCATAAGAAGATCTTAACTCTTTTTTGAATTGTCTGTGTGATGCCACATAGGCATTTGTGATGTCACGTTTGTCTTTGTGATGTCATGTTTTTGATGTCACATTATTTAATGAACATCTGCAATTAGATTCAATTAGATTAGACTGGATTAGATTATATTAGAATGTATTTGATTAGATGAAATTGGATTAGACTGGATTAGATTACATTAGAATGTATTTGATTAGATTAAATTGGATTAGACTGGATTAGATTACATTAGAATGTATTTGATTAGATTAAATTGGATTAGACTGGATTAGATTACATTAAAATGTATTTGATTAGATTAGATTACATTAGAATGTATTCGATTAGATTAAATTGGATTAGACTGGATTAGATTATATTAGAATGTATTTGATTAGATTAAATTGGATTAGACTGGATTAGATTACATTAGAATGTATTTGATTAGATTAGATTACTTTAGAATGTATTCGATTAAATTAAACTGGATTAGACTGGATTAGATTACATTAGAATGTATTCGATTAGATTAAATTGGATTAGACTGGATTAGATTACATTAAAATGTATTCGATTAGATTAAATTGGATAGGATTTGGTTAGATTAGATTATAATAGAAAAAAAAACAGAATAGAATAGACTATATTATAAATTTTATTGGATGATTTTGGTTGGATTAAATTTGATTACATTAGATTGGATTAGGACTGGAATTGGATTAGATTAGATTAGATTAGATTTTATTAGAATAAATTATATGATATTATATTATAGTATATTATATTATATTGGATTGGATTAGATTAGATTAGATTTGATTCGATTAGACTGGAATGACCAGTTAAAAGTATAGTTAAATAAAAGTATAAAACTTCAACAAGTGTAATTTCATCAACATTTCACTAAAGGTCATCATTCATAATGCAGCACCACATCTACATCTGCATGACATTGTGCATTTTACAGAGTCACCAATCAGAACCAGATGACCAGAGTTCATTTACGTACATCGTAACGGCACAGTAATAAAACCAGCCTGTTTAACAGTGAGGAATTAAATACTGGTGAACTGGAGAACGTTCATCTATCAGTGAAATGTAATTTGTGTTAGACAGAACATCCCTAACTAATAAAGCTTAGCACGCAACATAAACGCTTCCGCCAGTAAAGCGTCTGATCAGACGTGCATTCCAATCATTTGAACTGGCATCAAACTTCCCTTGGCAGACTCAATCCCCACTGGCCTGTGTCGGACTGAAATATCAAATCATTTTTGATGGAGAAGCTGCTCTTTGGACAGAGTATGCTAAATCCCTCCCGTTTGAATCTAAATCCTCCCGTCAATGCGTCCCCAATTAGACTCATCCGTCTCGCAGCGCCTGTCTAACCAAATACATTTAAATCAATTAGGCTGCATTTGAATCTTTCAGACCATTGTCTTACATGATTCAGGAGGTTGGAAACACACAAAGCAGATATGAAAAGACACAAGGGGAGAAAAAACCCTGGCCTAGAGTCTCTGATCTGCGTAGCACTAGAAACAAAACTCCTCATTTCCTGTTAGAACTCATTAACATGGAGATAAAAGAAAGTCTAATTAATTTCATTAACAGTGAAGTGAAGGCCAGCCACGAAACCACTGGTTCAGATCCATTCGGTCACCCGTTATTGAAGGAGGAGACGGTTCAACGGGTCACGTTATGGTCAAATACAGCAGAAACTAAACCAAGACTGAAGGAGTGGTTTCTCGGTTGCAGCCATGCTCTTTTAGCAATGGTCCGCTATAGAGGGTATATTAACCCCTCATACAGCCTATTGACCACCAGTGGGCCAAATGTGTTATTACAGACTTTAAATACCAAAGAATAGCTCCATCAGTCCCTGTAGTTACTGAGTAATACACCTTAGTGTAGCCTTTCTGCGTTAAGGGGTTAACTGAGTTTGATAGGTCTACTGAACATACCTTTCAAAGGCAGGGGTGACCAGTTAAGAACCGGGCCTTTATTGGATAAACTGGACTTTCCCTTTTCCACATGGATAAGCCAGAACCCTCATGTTTGTTGAAGGCCAATCATCCCTTCTGTTAAGCATGGGGGTTTTAGTCTCATGGTTCAGGGCTGCTTTGCGGCCTTTGGTCCAGAATGGCTTGACATTATTGATGGTCCTATGAACTGAAATTTAACCTAAGGTAGATCATGCAGTAAAACACCAGCCACAAGCACACAATATGGATAAACCAGGAGGAATTTAACACTTTGGCACGGCAAAGTAAAAAGCCATGACGCTTTGCCATCAGCAGCCAAAATTCTCTGAGTGGGTAGATGGCGCTCTCTCTCGCCATCACTCTTAAGCGATGTTGGCCGGCACATGTGTCTCTTAGTTTGTGCAACAAAGCTGGCGACTTTCCTAAAGTTGAGAGACTTGCTAGTGCTAGGGGGAGCTACGAACAGGTGGGTTAATTGGCAGTACCAGATTGAGAGAGAAGGGGGAAAATTCGACAAAGAAATTTCATATATGGTCCAAAAGTACTAAAGTACAGCCTCCAGCCAATCCATACCCCAGCGCTGGAAGTCCGGTCCAGCGGAACAAGGCGCCTTCAATATGATCAGAGCATTGCTGGTAGCCATCGGCAGCCGAGGCCTGAGAGCACACAACTGGCCTTGCTCTCTCCTGGGTGGGTAGATGGCACTCTACCCCCACAATACTTTGTTATGGTGCTGGTCAGCACTGGCATCTGCAGGCTGGTGCGTTGAAGCAGAGTATGCAGTGCTTCCCTCCAGGCGCCTTGTTCCGTTGCCCGGCGATGTTGCATTGGCAAAATGAGCGAAAAATGGGCGTGTGCTAGTCCGCCCTTACTGGTGTTGGGGTAGATTACATACAGGTTGGGTAATTGGTGATCCAAGCTGGGTAGAAAATGAGTGAAAAATCTGATAAAATTATATTAAAAATAAATAAATAAATAAAAAGGTCAGTTAGTCAGTTAATCAAAGTTATTCACAAGCTGATTTGGGCCCTTATTATTTAAGAAAACTATGAATCGTAACCCTTATATTTGTCATTGCAAAACAATTAGCTTCAGTCAGCAACACAATGATAAAAAGGGCTATTTCAGGCTTTCAAACTAAAGTTTCTCCAGTAATCGCTTCAAGAGAAGCTTCAGGCCTAACAAGCTGATTTTTAAGTGAAAGCGAGTCTATTTGCTTCCTCCCACTCATTACCAAGAATGGCTACTGAAACAAACACAACGTGTCCTTCATTATATTTCCCATGAAAACTTTGGATCATTTCATCTCCAACTGTCATTACGTAAAATTATTTTGAGGGCCGAATAATTGCTATGAGCCCGCCAGAAGGAGCGCCCGACGTGACCACGCTGCTTTATCATCTCTTCTTTACCCAGGTGACAGCATGTCCACGAGTTTGGTAATTCAGAGGGCGGCAAATGGAAGGGAGCGTGCAAATGATGCGAAATTGTACGCGGTGTGTCGCACAAATAAAATAAACATTAAAAGCAAACAATATTGAATAAATAAATTGCAGACAATGAATTGAAACCAGTGTTTCTTCAAACGGGCTCTATTAAAAGTGCACCTGACAGGAAACTAGAACTCGACAGGTGCGTTTTTTCAATTACCAACAGGCTTCTTCGATAATGGTTCAGTACTGACATGATGTATCTGCAGCTTAATTGAGGATATCTTTGAACACGAGCTGCTAACTGAACTGAACTTACTTCATTAAAGCAGTTTAGAAACTGCAAGTTTAGACCTACAGCTCTACGTAGAGGTCAGGACCGGGCCTCCCCAGCCATCCCCAATGGCAGTATCAAGCAAGCAAGCATTTGCTATATACTTTAGTCATAAACATTATAAACATGGTTGAAATGGAGATTAAAAAATATTATATTATATATATATATATATATACATATAATTTTAAACATAGTTTACATATGGCTTAAAAGTGGCATAAAAACAAATAGATAATAACCAAAAATAAAAAAAACTAAATATATAAATTAATTTCATTAAAAATGGCTTTATACTATGTACTTTCATCATAAACATGGTCAAATTAGAGGTCAATAAATAAATAAAGTACGAAAGGGTTTAAATAAAATAAATAGGCCAATATTTATTTAGTAAACCCTACATTTTTGTTTTAATAATTTGATTAAATATCATAGAAAAAATAAAATGTTGTTTACTATATAGTTTAACCATAAATGTTATAAACATGGTTAAATGAGAGGTTAATAAAGAAAGAAAGAAAGAAAGAAAGAAAGAAAAGCCATACTTTATTTATGGACTAAATTTTTGGCTCCTAAATACATATGTTTGTCATTATAAATTACATACACATTATAAACATGACTGTGTTAACATGGTTTAAAATGAATACACAGTGTTACTCTATTCAAGCTAATAAACAGCTTGAATATATTCAAATAAATGAATACTAAGCAAACCGCTGTTTACTAAATATTTACATAAACTGAGTCTTTTCAGGGTTTAAGGCTGGGTTTAAGATACTCTACTAATACCCCCCCCCCCAAACCTCCTCCACCCTCTTACTGCTTCCTATTCACCATTAATGACCTTGCGTCATTAAGCAGAGCTGCTTCACAGATGCAGAGAGAAGAATGCAGTTATGTGATCTTGCGCCGAGTCAAAAAAGTGTCCTGTTATGAAGTGTGAATGAATCAAACTCAGCCCTCACACACACTGTACACCATTACACATCAGCCAAGGCCCAAGATCCACCCACGACCCCCCCCCCCCCCCCCAACACACACACACACACACACACACTAATACCCCCCCCCATGCCTGTGGGGAACGGGCACAGTAATGACTGACATTTGGACTTCATTAAATCAATTAGGGAGCTCATTAATGCACGTTCTGCTTAGGGAAAGACTAGTGTTCAAACACCACAATCAGCCCTTGTGCTCTCCTCTATCGATTCCCCAAAGCCCAAACACGCCAGGTCACTTTGATGGTTGCGGAGGGACTGAATAAGGCAAGAGCAAATGACTCAAGTGCTGTTCACACCTCTGAATCTAGCATTAGCTACTTTGTCAGATTTGTTCATTAAACAACGAATGGCTTGTAGAACAAAGCCAAAGCTTGGTGCAACCCTCTTGATAAAACAACAGCGTGAAGCTGCAGCCACGCTGGGCCGCACTGGGCCACGCTGGGCCGCGCTGGGTCGCGCTGTGCCGCGCTGGGCCGCACTGGGCCGCACTGGGCTGCACTGGGCCGCACTGGGCCACGCTGGGCCACGCTGGGTCGCACTGGGCCGCACTGGGCCGCACTGGGCCACGCTGCTGGCATTCTTTTTTAAATTCCATTCATTTTAACGGGGTTAGTGTGTTGTGAGTGAGGGGTTCAAGTAGGCCTCAGATGTAGGATTGTGGCAGTGTGTGTGTGTGTGTGTGTGTGTGTGTGTAGGAAGGAGTTAAATATCTCTAAAATCATGCTTTTAACCATGTTAATGAACATTAATACATGAAAAGTCATCAAAGGTCTAGAGTTATTTGACAGTAGTTTTCTGTGTAATTACAGAGGTAGGTATAGAAATAAATATATTTACATTACACTGACATACTGTATCTAATGCTGCAAGTCTATTAAACAAATAAACACATACATACATAAATACATAAGGTAAACAACTAAAGAAATAGCTGAGCTTTATTTAGCTTTAATTAGAAGAGCTGTTTACATCCACCTTTTGTAGAGCTACCATACCTTGGGTCCAGTTTCCAGTCCTGAATTTTGTTCTCGCTGGAAGGGGCAGTTAACGGGACAGTTAACGCAACTGACTGGTCACATAGTGTCACACCAACCAAGAATGAAGTCCTGGAAACTGGATTGAAGGTCTGGACTTGCCTTAGACTCGCCTTACAGCTTCCCTTATTGTTGTATGCACCCGACCTTGCCTTTTAATGTGAATACACAGACAGTACCTCTCTCCAAACCCTTTTTTTTTGGTGACCACTGGTGACACCCCCCCCCCCCCCCCCCCTCCAAATTCAGACCACATGCGTACCAATGCCTCCGTGGGCAGCGTTCTGAAATGTGTTTATGAAATGGCTCTTTAACGGCCAAAGAAATGACTCAGAGGCTGCTGGCGGGAAAGCGCAAGTGAAAGGGCCTCTGCTGCTCCAGATGGGGAACCCATTTCTGGTCAAGCATCCAACCAGCACAAGCATCTGGTGCCACAACACCACCACGCTTTTAATCACCCATCCGTCACCACGCCTGTGGCAACGCTGCGAACGCTGAACCATTTAGGCTCCTTTGCGAAAGTGAAACCCGCCGAGCATCTCGCGACAACAACAACTGCTCACAAAGCCGGCAAAACACATGGAGGTTGCAAACAGGAGGCAAACTGTCACTTGAATTACAATACAGAAGTAGCAGCCGATGCATATGCAACGTCAGAGCGCGCTGTTTCTACCCCCCACCCCCCACCCCCACCCCCACTCCTTCCCCACCACCACACTGGCACCCCCATTATTTTCCTATTTTTCTAGTTTTTATACATCATAATATAAGCAGCAGAGGCTGAATTATCACCCTTCTTGGAATAGAAATCCATACATCTCTCCTGCAAGAGGTGCAAAAATGAATATGCGAAAGTGCAAATATGCTTAATAATGCACGTACATGCAGGAGGCTGAAAAGCAATGAGGACTAGGCAAGGGTTAGAGCAAAATTATGAAGGCAAAAGACTGCATTAGCACACCTTTAGCACCTTTGGAGCTCAAATCCTGCCTGGGTGTATCAACTTTCTAACTAGCTGGCTTCCTGCCGCATGCTGTGGAGAACGTTTCTTGTGAAATCAAGGGAATTAATGGCGAGTTTGTCCTCCCTCTGCTGCAGTAACAGCATCTGTACACCTGTAAAGATGTTCTTGATGTTCTTTTCTTTTCTGTAAATATATTTTTCAGCTCTTTATTACCTTTATTACCTTTAGTACTTTCTACTTTTTTTAATTTATCCCCTACCCTATTTATTGTTTAGTGTCATTTTCCTTTAGTTTAAGACTGTGTTCTGTGTTTCTTTGTTACTTGTCATACGGGTTGCTCTCACCAAGATAAATTCCTTGTATGGGTAACATACTTGGTGAAATAAAGAGATTCTGATTCTGATTCTGATTCTGATTCTGATCTTCATCGTCTTCTGGGAAGGACTGAAACTGCTTGATTACATTGAGTCATAAGAGCATTAGTGAGGTCAGGTACTGATGTTGGATGATTAGCTCTGGATCACAAACTTTAGCCCACTCCAGCTTATCCCAAAGGAACTGGATGAATCCCCATCACTCCAGAAAATGCCCAATGTTCTGGGGAGGAGAAGGTGTGAGGGGGGTTATACCACTCTAGCCAAAGTTTGGCACTGAACCATTTGACCTCTGACGGCAAGACCCTCCAACGTATTGTGAGGACAGCTGAGAGGATCATCGGAGTCTCTCTCCCCTCCGACATGGACATTTACACTGCCCGCTGCATCCGCAAGGCAGCCAGCATTGTGGACGACTCTACCCACCCTTCACACAGACTATTCTCCCTCCTGCCATCAGGAAGAAGTTACCGCAGCATCCGGTCCAACCGACCAGACTCTGCAATAGCTTCTTCCCTCAAGCCATCAGACTTCTCAACTCCAGAGACTGAACTGATGGTTTTTTTTCTGTTCCATGCACTTGTGTTCTGTATCCACTGTGTCTATGTTGCACCATGGTCCTGGAGGAACGTTGTTTCGTTTCACTGTGTACTCTGTATGTAGCTGAAATGACAATAAAAACCCACTTGACTTGCCTTGACTTGATTTGGCATTGAGTGCCTGGTTCTGCTGGAAATACGTTTCTTAGGCCATGCAAACTGTAAGTGTGCATCTCCAACACCTGCAAAAGCAGCAAAGGGTGCACCTTGAAGTAGAAAGATTCAGTTGTTGGAAGGGCTGTCTACTTCACAAGTTCGGTTTTCTTCTGGGGATACTTCCATCAGATCAAGTTGGTGCAAGCAATGCTGCACAGTAGAACAGTGCACCACCACTATTTCAGTTAAATCTTCCTGAGGTCAGATGAGGAGGGGGTTGCTTGACCTTTCTGGCCAGCATTCGAGCAGCTGATCTTTGAGCCTTGACTTCCACAGTTCCCCTTAGCTGCTACTTCTTAATACTACATATTTTACATATACAGCAAAAAACTGAGCTGGAAATACTTGGAAATGATCACCTTAAATTTTTCACTTTCAATTTTCAAAATAGTTTCAAAGCAAAAGTGATGAATGTGATTTATTTAGTAATAAAATAGAATTATTTGCATATTCAAAACCAGTAGACAGTGCCTTTCACAAAACCTTTACAGGTATTACAATGAAATGTAACAGGGAACATTTCAAAAGAAGGCAAAGTGTCCACAAACTTTTGTATGTGTGTATGTATGTCTAATAAAGATAAAGTACAGGCATGTTCCTGCACAAACAATAAATAATATAACGCAATAACAATAAACAAATAGAGTCCAGTGCAAGAATAATAAACAGCAGCACAGCCAGCACTCTGATAGTGTACATAATTCAAAGACAAAAGAAGCGTGAGAGAATGTATCAGTGTGACGAGACCCACCCCCCCCCACCCCACCCCCCATCCCACCCTCCGAGAGAAGAAAAAAGGCAGTGTGCTCCCGGGAGTCCTTCTATCAGCGAGCGCCCGGCATTAGCCCTCCCATCAGCCGGCATCAGCTTCTCTCTCTGTCTCAATTATTTCATTAGCGCCGTGCCTTTTCGTCATTTGCATTCGGCGAGGCGCCATTAAAAAGCCTCATAAAAACAAAACGCCCTCGCGCTTGTTTGTGTCACTCACTCTGATGCGTTCTGGCGTCCACCGCTAACTATGCTTGATTCTAGGCGGCACACTGTGGGCTTTAATTGTGCTCGCATTGAGGAATGTACAGGAGTCTGTAAACATCTGACCTCACAATGACTTGATTACTGTAGAAGTCTCTACAAGCAGTCCAGCAGAATAAACTTTCTGCTGAAGAACCCCCGAATCAAGGCTGAGGAAGGCATGAATCAAGGCTCAGGAAGGCCAAGGCTCATCAAGGCTAAAGAAGGCTCAGATTACAGCTGAGGAAGGCATGAATCAAGGTGGAGAAAGGCATGAATCAAGGTGGAGAAAGTCGTGAATCAAGGTGGAGAAAGTCGTGAATCAAGGTGGAGAAAGGCCCAAATCAAGGCAGTGGAAAGCCCAAATCAAGGTTGAGGATGGCTCGAATCAAGGCTGATTCAGGCCCAACTATAAGGCTGAGGAAGGCATGAATAAAGGCTGAGGAATAAACGATTCAAGATTTGACGGAGGCCCAAATCAAGGATGAGGAAGACCAGAATCAAGGGTGAGGAAGGCCTGATTTAAGGCTAAGGGAGGCCTAAATCAAGGCTGAGGAATATGCAATTCAAGGTTTGAGGAAGGCACAAATCAAGGCTGAGGAAGGCATGAATAAAGGCTGAGAAATAAACAATTCAAGGATGAGGAAGGCCCGAATCAAGGCTGAGAAAGACCAAGGCTCATCAAGGCTAAAGAAGGCTCAGATTACAGCTGAAGAAGACATGAATCAAGGTGGAGAAAGGCCTGAATCAAGGCTAAGGAAGACCTGAATCAAGGCTGAGGAAGACCTGAATCAAGGCTGAGGGTATATTTTACCCATTGCTTGATTATGTTTACTTGAGCGCTCCTTGGCGTTAACCATCACTCCACAGGCACTCAGTCCACTAGAGGCTATTTTGTACTGGTGGACTGAA